>NC_141821.1:34921451-35201451 GCF_982586985.1 Callionymus lyra | reverse complement strand
CACCTGGAAGGCCGGGCTCTTATTTTGAAACTTGTGTCAGTCGATGTGGCTACTATAAAGAAGTTAGTTGACATTATTTACGTCGTCCTCGCTGCCTTTTTTGGGCCATATTACTCAGCAGATAAAGTTGGTGTGTCATCCAACATCTCCACTTTACTTTAATTTACCTTTTAGTTTAATATAATAATAATTTGTGTCATCCTTTGACCTATTACTTTATACGTTTATTTGTCATATTTTGACGTCAGGTAGCCAGCCTTTTTTAGAACAGTTTTCGATGAATTCAATTAAAACTTTAAAGCCAAAAAAAGAAAAATGCAATAATGTGTTTCAACTTGAATATCTAAAAAGACAATTTAAAAATGGTATTTCTCTGATGATCAATCAAATGTGCAGTTGTACACCTAGGACGACAAAGAGTTTCAAAATAAGAGCGACACCCAGGTTAGATGACACCGTGATAAAAACACAATTTCTCCTCGCTGGGTGACGACAGAGGTATGAAAGGGAAAATTACTGTTAAAGTTATTTTAGCAATATTTTCATTCCTTCAGGATAATATCTGTGCGTGTGTGTGTTCAGGGGTCAGCCAGGAAGTGCGCCCCCCTCCTTCACCACTCCTCACTCTTTTGTTTACTCACATTGTCTTAACGGTTACATGTACATTTATCTGATCAGTTTTGTATTGATTTGTTTTTGTATAAATTTGATCATTTTGTGACAAACTATTTATTTTCTATTTGAACAGGAAGGACTGACGATGATGGTTTAAGGCGTGTGTGTCTGTGTGTGTGTGCGTGAATCTCCTCCTCTCCTTCCTGAGTGACAGGTGAACACTGAATGTAAATCCAGTTGATTGTTCGTCGTTTACTTTATCACCAACACGTGAGAACTCCTGAGGGTTTTCCACAGGAAATAGACAATTGACTGTACAGTTGACAACTTGTGGCTTAAATATTCACACACTATGTAATCAGGAAACTAAATAGTAAAAAAAAAAGTAAAGTTGATAAAGTATAGAAGTATATCAGTGCTATCATCTCTTTTTTACTACAAAGTTTGATATTCTAATTCAAATATTCAAAAAATATATTTCCAAATTTAAGATTTTTCGTAGCCTTTAAATTATATATAACCATGGTCGCACTATTACACTAACTCTTGCATATTTGATTTTAAAGGGCAAAAATGAAAAAACTTTAATTTGTATTACGAACATGTTCTTTTTTTATTCAACTTAACCTTTGAATTGATACATTTTATGTTGCCACCACAAACAATTACACTGTTGTGTTTACAGCACTGGAAATAAAGGTTTTCTGATTTTGATTATAATACATTCTATAAAAAAATTTGAACTTAATTACAATAAAAAGTCAACCTTTCAACATTTGAAATTTTAAATTCAACATTCAATATCCTGATGACACTGATGTACTTCCATGATAAAGTTGGGTGACATTTGACGGTCTAATCGACTGCCCTCTAGTGGACAATTCAAATCGGGATTTGACCTGAAGGATTTAAGTGAATTTAATTTGTTTTAATTATTTATTCTTTATTTTTAATTAACAACAGTCTCCAAAAATTCTTTCCATCATTTTTTAAAATTGTAATTCAAATTGTTGAGGTCTGTCAGGATGCACCCTAGAGAGGTTTCAGGTCCTCTTTCAATGGGAAGAGCAGCTCGGTTGACCTTGGGGCCCCTCGCATGAGCATAAGAGGTCCCTGGAGGGAGTCAAGACTGGGCCTCTCTGCTTTGCTGCTGCCCCGTTGACCCTACGAGCAACGATCATGGATTGATCAGAACATTTAACTTATATTCCTCCTGATTGTCACATGTCATCCATCTTTGTAAAGACGTTTAACAATTTTATATTCAAAAGAAACAGGAAGTGAGAGAGGAGATGAAGGGTCAGTGCGGAGGGCCACGCCCCTTCATGTCCAGCACTGGAGGGACGTGTCGACCCGCCACCAATATTTACATTCAAATCATTACGTAGCAACTTCATCGAGGATCTATAGATTTGCACTGTCTGACAGAGTCTGTGTTTGTCGTGTGGACGAATCCAATCCGTAGAGTAAGAAGAGGACGTTTATTTTGGGGACCAACACGTGACGCGGCCTGAATGTAGACGCCATTCCTGATGTATGTAACGTACCGACGCGTAGACGCAGAAAACTATGTGATGAAAATGAAACTTCACTTTGAAAAAAACACTAAAGACTTACGACTCTTTTTTTGTGTCCTTTCTTCCATGTCGGTTCTGACTTTAAATCTCTAATATCTCTATATAGACAAAAAGTAAAGAATGGTAAAAAATAACATTTTTGGAACAAATAAACACTTTCTCTTAACGCTATATATGACGCACACACAGTCTGCTCTCGTGTTTTTTTCCTCGCACACACACTCACACACACACACTTACCTAAAGTATTTAGACGCGAGGATGACGTCACCGAGCCCGTCCCGTGGATGCAGTGAGAGCCCAGAGAGTCCAGACTTCAGCAGCAGCGACAACTGAGAGTGAGTTTGTCATCTCTAAAATCTATACACTTTGACTTTTTTAATATAGTAAAACATCGCACGTGTTACTCTGGTAAAAAGTGTCTTTTCGCTCGCAGCTTCTTGCATGCTTATTTAAATGTTTTATTCTTCATATAGATTTCGTTATTCAACCACATAAGTGTTATTGTGAGTCTTGATGAATCGTTTTGTGACAAAAAGATAATCAAAAATCTTCATTTGTTGAACTGCCTCAAATAAACGCTGTTTCAAATCACTCAAGTCTGCAAGTTTTAAGATTCTTAAATACATCTAAATAATCATAATAATATTGTGATTATACGCAGCGTTAGCTGACAAATAATGTTAAACACCTTATTCACCTCCTTTCTGCAGTGGTCAGTACTAAACAAACATGCTTTCAAGAAAGAACATGCCATGAATAACAATGGTCCTCAGTTTTCCAGTGAGCAGAGAATGTTATAGTGATTTACCTTCCTTGTACTTTTATGAATCCGCTGTCATTTTTACTGTCACACGAGCTCAAGTTGGATAGAAAACCTGTCACACTGCCAAGTAAAACATGAAAGTTATGTGTCAATTACATTAAATACGTTTGCCTTTTAATTTATTAAAACATCTTTCTGGCTTTGATCACAAACAGTGAACTTTGCAATGTAAAAATGTAAAAACCCAAAACATTTTTTGGGGGATTCTTAAAATCTATTTACTTTTTCCCAGCATGCATCTAATCACGTTGGTGCTCGTCCTCATGGTCGGACATGCCCTTTGCGTTACCATGACAACAACCCTTCAGTCATTCCGTGGCTGCGCAGTTCGAGAGTTCTCCTTCGTGGCCCAGAAGCCAGGCTGTAGAGGACTGCGCGTCACCACCGAGGCCTGCTGGGGGCGCTGTCACACCTGGGAGGTAAGACTTGTCTGCAACACGAGAGTTGTATTATAAGATTTAAATGTTACTGGTGTGTTGATTGTGTTTCATGATATGGTATCATACAGTGTAATTATTTTTAAGGCCACTAGGTGCCACTCTCTGTTCTAGAATATGTTTAATGACACCTCATAATATGCATCACTTAACCCAATCAGTTGTTTCATGAAACCTCATCAGATGTGTCATGCAACCTCATCAGATGATCATAAAACCTCATCAGATGATCATGAAACCTCATCAGTTGTCTCATGAAACCTCACCAGATGTTCATGAAACCTCATCAGATGTTCATAAAACCTCATCAGATGTTCATAAAACCTCATCAGATGTTCATAAAACCTCATCAGATGTTCATGAAACTTCATGAGATGTTCATGAAACCTCATCAGATGTTCATGAAACCTCATCAGATGTTCATGAAACCTCATCAGATGTTCATAAAACCTCATGAGATGTTCATAAAACCTCATCAGATGTTCATAAAACCTCATGAGATGTTCATGAAACCTCATCAGATGTTCATAAAACCTCATCAGATGTTCATAAAACCTCATCAGATGTTCATAAAACCTCATGAGATGTTCATGAAACCTCATCAGATGTTCATGAAACCTCATCAGATGTTCATGAAACCTCATCAGTTCTCTCATGAAACCTCATCAGATGTTCATGAAACCTCATCAGTTCTCTCATGAAACCTCATCAGTTCTCTCATGAAACCTCATCAGATGTTCATGAAACCTCATCAGTTCTCTCATGAAACCTCATCGGTTCTCTCATAAAACCTCATCAGATGTTCATGAAACCTCATCAGTTGTGTCATGAAACCTCATCAGATGTTCATGAAACCTCATCAGATCTTCATAAAACCTCATCAGATGTTCATGAAACCTCATCAGATGTTCATGAAACCTCATCAGATGTTCATAAAACCTCATCAGATGTTCATGAAACCTCATCAGTTGTCTCATGAAACCTCATCAGATGTTCTTGAAACCTCATCAGATGTTCATGAAACCTCATCAGATGTTCATGAAACCTCATCAGATGTTCATAAAACCTCATCAGATGTTAATGAAACCTCATCAGATGTTCATAAAACCTCATCAGATGTTCATGAAACCTCATCAGATGTTCATGAAACCTCATCAGATGTTCATGAAACCTCATCAGTTCTCTCATGAAACCTCATCAGTTCTCTCATGAAACCTCATCAGATGTTCATGAAACCTCATCAGTTCTCTCATGAAACCTCATCAGTTCTCTCATAAAACCTCATCAGATGTTCATGAAACCTCATCAGTTGTGTCATGAAACCTCATCAGATGTTCATGAAACCTCATCAGATCTTCATAAAACCTCATCAGATGTTCATGAAACCTCATCAGATGTTCATGAAACCTCATCAGATGTTCATAAAACCTCATCAGATGTTCATGAAACCTCATCAGATGTTCTTGAAACCTCATCAGATGTTCATGAAACCTCATCAGATGTTCATGAAACCTCATCAGATGTTCATAAAACCTCATCAGATGTTAATGAAACCTCATCAGATGTTCATAAAACCTCATCAGATGTTCATGAAACCTCATCAGATGTTCATGAAACCTCATCAGATGTTCATGAAACCTCATCAGTTCTCTCATGAAACCTCATCAGATGTTCATGAAACCTCATGAGATGTTCATGAAACCTCATGAGATGTTCATGAAACCTCATGAGATGTTCATGAAACCTCATCAGATGTTCATGAAACCTCATCAGTTGTCTCATAAAACCTCATCAGATGTTCATGAAACCTCATCAGATGTTCATAAAACCTCATCAGATGTTCATGAAACCTCATCAGTTGTCTCATAAAACCTCATCAGTTGTCTCATGAAACCTCATCAGATGTTCATGAAACCTCATCAGTTCTCTCATGAAACCTCATCAGATGTTCAGGAAACCTCATCAGATGTTCATGAAACCTCATCAGATGTTCATAAAACCTCATCAGATGTTCATGAAACCTCATCAGTTCTCTCATGAAACCTCATCAGTTCTCTCATAAAACCTCATCAGATGTTCATGAAACCTCATCAGTTGTGTCATGAAACCTCATCAGATGTTCATGAAACCTCATCAGATCTTCATAAAACCTCATCAGATGTTCATGAAACCTCATCAGATGTTCATGAAACCTCATCAGTTGTCTCATGAAACCTCATCAGATGTTCATGAAACCTCATCAGTTCTCTCATGAAACCTCATCAGATGTTCATGAAACCTCATCAGTTGTGTCATGAAACCTCATCAGATGTTCATGAAACCTCATCAGATGTTCATGAAACCTCATCAGATGTTCATAAAACCTCATCAGATGTTCATGAAACCTCATCAGTTGTCTCATAAAACCTCATCAGATGTTCATGAAACCTCATCAGATGTTCATAAAACCTCATCAGATGTTCATAAAACCTCATCAGATGTTCATAAAACCTCATCAGATGTTCATGAAACCTCATCAGATGTTCATGAAACCTCATCAGATGTTCATGAAACCTCATCAGTTGTCTCATGAAACCTCATCAGATGTTCATGAAACCTCATCAGTTCTCTCATTAAACCTCATCAGATGTTCATGAAACCTCATCAGATGTTCATGAAACCTCATCAGATGTTCATAAAACCTCATCAGATGTTCATGAAACCTCATCATCTGTTTCATGAAACTACTATAGCTGCTTCACAAAATTGTCTTCCGTTTAATGAAAACTCATCATCTGTATCATGACCCATGAGCTTGTCAAACTTTATTTTTGTATCTTTTTAAAGAAGCCAGTTCCAGATCCTCCCTTCATTCAACGTCACCATCGCGTCTGTACGTACGCGCGCACACGTCACATGACCGTGCGTCTGCCCGGCTGTCAGCCCAGCGTCTCGCCTCTCTACCACTACCCGGTGGCTGTCCACTGTCACTGCAGCACCTGCTCCACCGTGGACACAGAGTGTGAGACTTTCTGAGGGCGACGCAGGTCACGAGCCCAACATATCCAAATATCAGCTGCCATGTACCATTTCAACATGAGAAACCTGTCGTCCATCAATCACACTTTACTTTAAATCCAAATGAATAAAAAAATTGAAATAACTTTTGTAGATTCCTTCAACATTGGACTGAATGGTTTTATGTATTTTTGATGTGTCCTTCTCAACCCTTGTGTTATCTCAGGGTCAAGGTGACCTGAAAGCCTGGAAACAAATGTAATTCTTTTATCCTAAGACTTAAGTAACATTGAATTAAATAATATTTAGTTAATTATCCATCCCAGGCTGCAGTCTGAAATGGAAAGTATTCTTCAGAACAAGAACATTTTTATTGACGTGAAGGAAAATCAAAAGAAAATAACTAAAAATGAACAAGTGTGATGAATAAAATAATAAAAAGTGTGAAGGCAACAGGATATGTTGACAGAATAAAACTTTATTAACAAGAAAAGTTTACAGTGCATCTTGTCATGTTCACTTCAAACATTCATTGCTTTTTATGTACAAAATCTGATCAATAAATATAAGTTCAAGTTTACATTCGTTAGTGTCTGGTAGGCATTTAGTGGTTTCTCTGACTTTTTTCTCCAGGCGGAACAAAAGTATTTTCCTGAAATGTTATGTTTTATTTTGCTAGAAATGCTTATTCTGCTATTCAGAAGGAAGTGTCGTTGAATTGTTGATGTTTTATCTGGCGTCTGATAAAAAACTTCATTTTTGGTTCTGTGAAGCATTTGAACAGTACAGGACTGATGTGTCTCTCACATGAAAAGTATCTCCAAATATCTGTTTACAGTACTGCTTCTGTCATAGGTGTGTTGAAGATTCCAGTCAGTTTCGTGAGCGGCGACACATATCGCAGCGACACGCCTTTGCCGTCACTATCTCGATCTCGTCGTGATGTCGGCCGCGAGGACAGTCCAGTCGCACTTTGACCTGCGGGAGAGACTCCATGTCAGGCACCCATACATGTGGCTAAAGGTCTGCTCAACACACCGTGGACTCACCTTAGCATCTCTGCTGATGGTGCAGCAGCGAGAGGCTGACGTGATGTTGTGTGTGAAGTTGGACGCCGCGAGGACGGAGAATCTGGACGGGAAGGCGCTGGACTCACAGTAGCCCACGCAAGCGTAGACCTGGTGTGTGCCTTTACACGTGCCGCGGCGGTCGCTGCGGATGGTTACGTTTACGGCTGTAGGAGGAAACAAGAAGAATTCATAAATTTCCATTTCAACCCTTTAAGACAGACGGTATTGAAAATCCCTTAAGGGGCCACACTAAAAAAAACATGCTGTGACTGCTGTTAAGGGCCATCCAGCCTCTCCCAGCTACAGCAACATGCTTCATGAAGCTGCTGATAAGGTATCATCATACGGTGTCTTCATTTTGAACCACTAGTTGGCGCTCTCCGCTCAGTTCAATGAAACCTCATTGCCATTTTATTTAATTTTGCCTTTTCCAAATGAAGAGACTGTATCAGGATCATTTAACAACAGAGAATTTAAAGTACCAATCAAAAATAAAGGTATTATCACATCTTCATATCATATATTTACCCACAGTCCAGAAACAAACAGAGGTTAATTGGGAAATTGTGTGTGTGAATTAATTTGTGTCTTTATATGCCTCTCGCCCAACGAAAACTGGGATAGACTCCAGCCCCCCCTAAACCACCATAAGTATAAAGATAATGATGAATGAATCCTTTATTTTTTGTCTAATGGATTTGACCTGCGTCACACCTGAGGATATATGGTGCGAGAAGAGACTCACGGTAAAGGTGGCAGCCAGGTGTGAGGCTGTCGTAGCTCCAGCCAATAGGAGAGAAGAGCAGCAGCAGTGACATCACTGGCAGGAGCAGCAGGCAGAGCTGCGAGCTCACATGAGAGGACATCCGGACGGCCTGAGAGACACAAACAACATGGACTTTCAACACAAGCTCTCAGTCAATGCCAGTGTTGCTACAGTGTGCCATCAAGGATTGTTACTTGATGCTGTCATGAGTCAATCAGGTATTTTGAACAAAGATGATTTCAAATGGTCTTGTTGTCATTCATTAAAATGTTAAAAAAAAAAAAAAAAGCCTCACACACTCTCTGCACGTGTGTAAACATCATCGTCAGGTTTTCCTGTGAATTTAGGGAATCCCAACCTTTGCCCTCTAAAATGGCTGCTCTTTCCAGATCCGCTTCCTCTCAGCCGGAGCACTGGGAATACCCATTAACACTGTTTTGTCTGTGTGTGTGTGTGTGTGTGTGTGTGTGTGTGTGTGTGTGTGTGTGTGTGTGTGTGTGGGTGTGTGTGTGTGTGTGTGTGTATATGTGTGTGTGTGTGTTATTCTCCTCAAGTCTTTCCAAGCCTAGAGCTATTCAATCAGAGTACAACATCTGAAAACTGAAAATAAAATACTTCCTTTGTAATATAAAAGATTTTCTATTAATTTTCAACATTATGGACTGTTTTAAAAGTCTCCAGCCATGCAGAGTAACACAAAACCAATTGAAAAATGTTCTTAACACATTTACAAACTAAAAGTCTTTCAAATAGAGTTTTATTTTGCAACATGCGTCAGCATATTATTGGTAAATGAGGATACATTTCAAAATAAGAGCATCACTTGCAAACTCATTTAGCTTTCTTTCATTCAACTGAGGAAACATTGAAATATAAACATTTACCTTTTTGATTGAACAAGGATTTAAAGAAGGAAATGTCATGCATGTGTGTCAGAGGGTCTTACCTGTAGAAGCAGAGTGTGCAGGTGTGTGTATCGCCTCAGCCTGGAGTCACTCAGGTAAGTCTTGGTGCCTCTTATAGCCGCAGACACACCCACACTCTCGGCGTGTGCGTCTGAGTGTGCGAGGGAACCGGTGGACACCATGACAGAAACCCTCTGCTGGAGTGTGTCACCATCTTTATGCCCTCCCCAACTTACTGCCCAAACCTTTGGGGGGCTGCTGTGACAGAGAGGAAAACTAGATGGCTTTTCCACACACACACACACGGACATGAACTCACACAGAAAATAATGTGCGAGGCCTCAACTTGATACAACTGCTCTAATAAAGTGCGTCGGGCTGGAGAAGCTGCTTTTTCCATCTGCGGCTGCGAGAGGAAGGGCAGGGTCGGGTCACTGCGATTCACCGATGGTGCTGCTGGTGTGTGTGTGGCACGTGGTGGGCACGTTGATGGCGGGCGACGCCAGGACGTCAGTCCAGCTTCCACCGTGCTGTTAATAGTCTTAGTAGGGTTCAAGTATCCGACGACGTCCTCCTCATATGTTTTAGTTGCTTGACAAAGGGGCCAAACCTCAGACCTGGGGACGGCTGCAGCAACGGAGCGGTCTCTGGACCAGCAGATTTATGAGGAGACACAAGTGGAAATATACATTGATGTTCCATACTGATTATCTTCGGATCGACAAACAGGGATGTAAGAAAATAACCTATACATTAAATATCACAACATTTCTTTCACAATACTGTAGTAAGTAAGTAAGTAATTTTTACTTGTATAGTGCTTTTCCAGACCAGGGTCAGAAAGCGCTTAAACAATCAGAACAATACTCAATAAAATATATACTTTAAAGTTCAAGATAAAACTGATAACACAACAGGAGTTCCAGAAAATCAAGGAAAAGCCTGAACAAATAGAAACGTCTTAAGATGTTTCTTAAAGGAGTCAGTAGACTCCATCAAGCGCAAAGAGAGAGGAAGATCGTTCCAAAGCTTAGGAGCAACAGCCTGAAAGGATTTCTCTCCTCTGGTCTGGAAGCGTGTTCAGGAACCATCAGTAGATTCTGATCCACAGACCTCAGAGCCCCAGCTGGGGTGTAAGGCTGGATCAGATCAGTGATCTAAGGAGGAGCCTGATCATGAATAGCTCTGAAAGTAAGAACCAGAATTTTAAAGTTCATCCTGAAAGAAACTGGAAGCCAGTGAAGAGTTTTAAGGATCGGAGAAATGTGAGTTCTTCTACTAGAGCAGGTCAGAATTCTCGCTGCAGAGTTCTGAATCAACTGCAGGCGAGACAGCTCCTTCTTGTTAAGACAATAAACTGTTACAATAGTCCAGGCGAGAAGACACAAACGCATGGATTACAATAGCAATGTATTTACTTTTTTTTTGGCTTTTAAGTCTTATTTTATTTTTATTATAATTATTTTATGGTTTCCATTTCTGTGAAATAAGTATAAACTAATAATAATAATACAATTATTTAGATGTATTTACAATTAAAATGCTAGATGGCAGCAGTCATTACGTCATCCACAACAAAAGAAGACTGAAACCCCATGAGATTTAGGCGATGACTGAGGACGAGAGGATACAGTCGTCTCCAGCAGTTATTAAAGCTGATTTAGTAAAGCACTCTACAATACTACAAATATAGCGTCCAGGATGTGCCCAAAACATCTCAACTAACCCTTCTCAACCCTGGATAGCAAAGGCTCCGCTCCAGGTTGATGCTTCTCACCCGATCTCTGAGGCTTGTGCCTGTAATCTGAAGGTGAGGGTAGGGAAGTAGATCGACCAGTATACCATGAGAGACATTTACAAATAAAATACTTCAAAGAACAAACGATAAAAGAGGGAGAGGAGAGGAAGAGGAAAGGTTAAACTTATTGTTTAACCTCTTCAGATAAAAACTGCAAACATAAATTAACGTTAATTGCATCTAAAATACATCTTAGCAGAAGCACTGAAGTTGTTTATCTGCAACAAAATGGTCTCATATAAAGTTTGTGTTTTAACAGGATTTTTTTTTTTTGGTAAACATGCCAAAAGGGTCAAGAGTCACAAGATTAATCCCGTCTTTTTTTTCTGGTCCAAAACAAAAGACAATTCACAGAGTAATAATAAATACAAAAGAAATGAACAAAATTATTCTTTGAATTCTTTCTACACGTCTTTATTCAAGTAGCAAATGTTTTATGGACCGGTAATGAAGACCATAAGATAGTGGATTGGTTGTTGAATTGTACCATTTTCCAATATAAATTATATGTTCACTACTGGTCAGATTTACTACATTATTACGTTTTGACAGTTTAAAGGGAAAAAAGAACAAAAACAACAAGTGGAGATTTTCAATTTAACATGATGGTAATAACTCTAACCCCAATAAGAAACTGAGAACATTAATGTAACTTTTAATTATTATTCTGCCTTTGTTTAGGTGTTTTTTAGGCCTTAAGGTACCATGTAGCATCCTTGTTGAATAAATAAACAATATTGCTGACCCTTCAGGTCAGAAATGTGTCTAAACCAAAAGTCTAACTTTAGAGTCAGCTGTCGGCTCTCTTCCATCTCACTCCTTCTCAGTGAACTCATGACGGCAGCTGTGTGTATTAAGCGGCACTATATACGATAAGTAATTGTACTTATGCCATACAACATTTTAAGGCTTTTCTTTTCAGTATTGAAAAACATTGTTTTCGCAATTTCTTTCAGGAGGTATTTTATGACCTTGAGGATTTTTTTCACCTCAATCCCAGCATTATCATGTAATGATGATCCAGTTTAAAATATTAAGATGTTAATTATGCCTTTAAAAATCCGTTTTGCGCATTTCAGTCAAAATCACAAAGAAGAAATTAAAAAAGAAAGATGTTTATATAAATAGATCCACACACTGTGTAGTGGTGACAGTCCAATAGTGAGGATTCTGGGTAGGAATTCTGATTTACAATCAATAAATGAGCAATCAAAAGTTGTGTGTTGGTGAGCTCACATTGATCTTACTTTCTAAGTTGACAGTATTAATGGAGAAACTTTAAAAAAACACATTTATATGATCTTCAAAAAGAAACATTATACATAATTTAAGAATAATCAATAAAGCAAAGTTGCAGGAAGGAGTTCAAGTACCAGACCTTAAAGCCCTTCAACAATAATCCAGCCAAAAAAGTGTGTCATCCCTCAAAGAGGGAGGTCTGAATCCTGACGGTGGATCCGGGTACATGGATGAAGTAATATTAGCAAAAAATCTGGACTGTGTATGATAGAAAAGGGAAATCAAATCAAATCAAATATTTAATTTGCTTTGAGTAGAAGTTATAATGTCCATTATAGATTGTTTTGGTTTTGGCACTTTGACTACGTATGATTAAAATGACAAAGCACTTGCTGACTCAGCACATCCAGATTGAAATTTACTGTTTTTTAATGTGCTGGACATAGTGGAGATGGTTGTGGTTCTGCGAAGCTCATCGAGTGTTGAGCGCTGGAGGTTTGAGGAGCTAACAATGTCTTGTAAAGAGATTGAACCAACAGCAGCTGGATCACAACCAGACCCAAACTTTACTTATGATACTTTAAATTCCAGAAGAATCCGTCATCCATTTTATTGAAGATCTTGTTTCATCCCATTCAGACTCAGTGGGGCCTTAGCAGGACAGACCACCGGCACGACTGCTAACTTTTCAACTATGATGAAAACAGTGCTCGGCTGTCACCGTAGCGGCTCGATTACAGTTGAGCTGAAGGTAAAATCGAGATTCAAAACTCACGTGGCCTTCTCTCGCTCAGAGGGACATTTATGCAACAGTGGTTGTAAAAAAACGTTAAAATTCTCTTGGCTCCAGTTTTCAAATACACCTCATTGCTACGTGAAATACAATAGAATGATCTTACTGCTGGACCAGAACGCCCTGAAGTTTAACCAAGAACATCTGAGCATCTATCAATAGCTTCAAAATTCAACCAGGGCTCATAAGTTAATTTATTTCTTGACTGAAGGTTCATTGAAGGGAGATTTGAAGTCATGCATACCACTCTTGCCCAATTAAAATGGACTATTTTATGATGGATGTTGGAAGGAATGGATGGAAGTTTTTTCTCTACTTGTTCATTCATAAATTGACAAGTTAAAAAACAAAATAATGAGTCGTTCCTGTTGTTCTTACGGCCGTTAACATCCAGATGCGAGAACGTGACAGCTCTGAAAGTTGTGAAGGGGTTTTACCAGCATGTCCAAAAGCATGTTTTCCAAAAGAATGCATCTTGGCCTTAAGCAAAATAATAATGGGATGATTAAAAAAAGAAATAACCTTTAAAAGCTGCATCATCTTCTAATATTATATCATATCACTAACTCTTCACTTGTCTTAAAGTCTTAAACCACATGTGTCAAACTGGGGCCGAATCTAGTCATTTTACGTGGTCCTCCGGATGGTTTGCTCAAAATCAAAGAAGATTAATCTTAATATAGTGATGAAGATGCCAGGGATTAAGTTATTTTAAGGAAATATGGATGTCAAAAAACATACAGAGACTTTCAACAGTGATGATGAAGGAAAGGAATTTGATGGGATTGAATACTCCTGGTTAAAGACGGTTTGGTAAATATAATGCTGAAAGATTGAGTTTGACACCCCTTATTTAAAGGTATCAATGAGTTTTCAATTAAATATGTTAGGTAGTGAAGATGAGATTCTTCACTTAAGAGATTTAGAAGAAATAGATCCAAAATAATTAGCTAAGTATTAAGACACATTACTAAAAATGTGCTTGAGTATTTAAAGAAACACACACAAGCTCTAAGAAAAACACAATTATCATGGTATGGCCTCTTTACCCCAAACATTTACCGTCTCGTTATGTCAATGGAAAAGAGAATGTGTGACATCACTATGCGGACGGCCACCTACACATACAAAAAACTATTAGCAAGTTGATAGTCACTTGAAGGGCAAAGTGTGTGTGTGTGTGTGTGTGTGTGTGTGTGTTTCACCTGGTTTCGTGCCAAACAGTGAGAGAGTGAGCAAGGGCAATTGAGCATCCATCTGTGGAGGGAATTAAAAAGTGAGTTCATTACACACACACGCATGCACGCACATGCACTGTGACTCAGTGGGGTGACCGCTGTTTGTATTTCTCAGTGGCCTGTCGCTCTCTGCTGCCATGGAGACGCTGGCGTCAAGAAAACCCCTATTGTTAACGTCTCCACTTCCTCCTCTAATCACTGTGTGTTGCTCGGATTCCTAAAATGAGAGCGTATGACGTGTGCGACTAAAACGTGCAGGATTTTCTCCGGTTGTGTTGGGGCTTGTACATGTGTGATGCCCTGTATTGGTGTGTGTGTGTGTGTGTAAGTGTGTTATTGAGTGTGACAGGATATTATGTGTGTCAGGTAAATGATGTGTGTGTGTGTTATCTTAGGCACTTTGACAATATAAGGAAAGGATTAGACAAGGTTTTCCTGTTCCTAAGATGATGTTTTAGCCCGGTTGACCCACTTATATACACACTCTCCTGCACACTCACACAAAGACACACACACATTTATTATTATCAATCAATGTTTAACCTCATGACTAATATGAAATGTCATCAACATAGACACAAGAACATAGAGACAGTGAGGTTGAACACTTGGCTAATTAGGATTGACAGGAGGAAAGTTCAGTTTCCGAAATGTGTAGAACTACACACACACACACACATCTACACACACACACTTACACAAAAGAAAAGTATAAAAAATGTACTTTCAACAAAGTTTCACATAATTGTGGATTATAACCTGAATTGATTGATTCTAGGTTAGTCTCTGGATTACCGGCCAGCGGCTTTGAAATAGTTGTAATTTTAATTAGAAGGCCACATAAGTTTAGAATTGTTTGTCAATACTTGCTCTGACAGGCTGGCCAGGGTGTCCCCAACCTATCACCCCAAGTGTCTGGCAAACCCTGTTTAGATAATTAGAAAATTAATTATATTTTCCACACAATCCTGAAATATTCATCCTAAATGTTTCTTTAAAATAGTTTGATGTTTCACTTATTGCTAATCTAATGATTTATTTATTCATACAGGCTTTTTCTTAATTTTCTTGGGTATACTGTGTTTTTCACTGTGTTCTCTTGGCTTTTTAAAGCTTTTAATATTAACTGTGTATTGTTTTTTATGTTTAAGCGCCTTTTAAACCTGGTCTGAGAAAGTCGCTTTACAAATAATAATTAATAATTACTCACTTACTTGTTTCAAGAGTGTCATTGAGGTCGCAGAGATGCAGCCTATCCCAGATATTTGCTTCACTCCAAGTTACAATGTTGTACTGATTTTTTACAACAATACCAACATCTGGCCTGGCTGAAGATTATCTGTTAAGGTTTGAATGAGACGATACAATACGTAAACAGTAGGGATAGCTGTCACCCGGTGGCACGAATATTGTGCCAAATAGTGGCAACATTGGCTGGTGCTAAATATACAGACAAAGAAAAATGACATTCAAGTGTTTTTTGTCTGTCAGCAGCTAAACGTCTAATGAGGTAAATCACACAGTCATCATACAACCATAGAATGTAACCTTAAAGCAGCGCCACGAAAGAGTTGATATTATTTCGTTCATATTTCCTGTAATGATTGTGTAACTTTGAACAGTCATGACTCATGTCGTAGAATCCTCTTACTATTTATTTAACTATTATCTTCACTACGTAACTTGGTCTGGACAACCCATCGTCATGTGACCACCAAAGCTTTTTAAAACAGTACGTCAGAGACAGTGTTTTCATATGAAGTACTGAGACTTGTTTTTGATAACCAGGAAGATTAAACCAAAGCATGACTCAAGAAGAGACTTAATATTGTTTTGTAAACAAATTCTCATGTGGCCTGTGGGGAGAGACAGAAGCAATGCTATCAATCAATCAATCAAACCTATTGCTGCTTCAAGACTCATTCATAATCCGAAGACACATTATACCAACATTGATTTCGTCATTTAACATTTTATTGCTTGAAAAGAAATATAAAGACTCTGAAACAGACGTGGTTCTCTTATTTAACATATCTTTAATTGTACCTTTTTACTATATTCAATAGAGAGACTAAAACAATACTTTCACTATAGTCCTGAACTTTTCATACAACTAGCGTGAGGATGAGTTTTTTCTTTTACATCAAAACAAAAGGTTGAACTAGTGGACTAACTAAATAACAAAGTCATTGAACATGGGACGACTTCAGACGTCTCTCAGAAAAAGGGAGAAGGGAAAGGTGTTTCTGCAAGAAAAAGAACAAAAAACATGAATGAACCGGAAAATGTATTTTATTTAATGCCTTTATCACTTTATTATATACAATAGTGTGAAAAACATTTAAATCAATCAAAGCACCAGACTGTAGATAAAAGAAGGCTCCTGCTAGCACGTGAAAAAACACCCGATTTGACGCATCAAGACTCTTCTGGATGTTTACTTCACTGACAAGCATATATCCTTCATTGCGTGACAGTGACGTGTCCCTGCTACTGAGTCTGATCTGACAGATTGCTTTTGGCTCACTGGACTCGTGATGTGCTGTCGACTCGGCTGTCAGATTGTTCCTCGTCTATTGATTGATGGGGAGATTTCTGTTAATATGAACCGGAGTTCCCCAGTCACTTTCAATCTTTGACGAGCCCTTACACCGTTTATTGCTGTGAAAGTTTGTTGTCTGAACAGGTCAGACTCTGAACATTTAGGCAACACATGAACACTATTCTGGATTCAACTACTCACCGGATAATACGCCAAAATCCTGGTCTGGGCTCCTCGACTTCATCTTCCTCCTCTTCCTCAGATGAATCTTTAGCTTCTTCTTCTGGACTGCTGCCAAACCTGGCGATGTCATCGTTGTCCAACATGGAGTCACCTTTGGTAACCTGTGGACCACATGACCACTGACCAAATCAATCACAAAATGTAAAAAAAAATACACTTTTAAAAGAATAATGTGACTGAGTGAACTGATGATGTGTTCCATCACTCAATCAAGCGTCAGGATGGACGATTGGCTGACTTTTTTCTATGCGATCTACCTACACTTCCTTTCATTGACTAGTGGATCTCGACAGAAGTATTGAGCACCAGTGGTGCAAGAGAAGAATTGATAAACCAATATATATCAATATTCTCTTTACCATAACATATCAATATTCAACCGCACTGTAAAGATTTTATATTTATATAGAATTTTGGGGGGCGGGTTTTCAAATCATGTATTTTTTTTATCATAGATCTTTAAGTAAGTGTGTAAAACCCCACTGTGAGAATTTTTTTCTATTTGGAATTCAATGGAAATATTTACTTCATTGCGTCCTCCGCAACTAAAGAAAAACCTGTGAGATCCTGGCAAAGAGAGGATAGTAAATAGTTTTAAAGGTAATATTTTGGGCATATTTTGGCTTTCAGCTTTGTTAATGATGTTACTAAAATACAGTGTCCACAAAAATCAATACTAAAAATGATGTAAGCATATTGAAATATGTGTTAGTGAATCTTATCGTGAGCAGAATATATCGTATCAAATAATATTGTTGGCTGAATATATCGTATTAAATCGTGTCGTGAGAAGAATATATATCGAATCGAATCGGATCGTGAGCAGAATATATCGTATTAACCATATCTTGAGCAGAATATATTGTATAGAATCGTATCGTGAGCGGAATATATTGTATTAAACCGCATCTTGAGCAGAATATATCATATCAAATCATATCGTGAGCAGAATATATCGTATTAAACCATATCGTGAGCAGAATATATCGTATCAAATCGGATCGTGAGAAAAATATATTATATTATATCGTATTGTGAGCAGAATATATCATATTAAACCATATCGTGAGCAGATTATTGTATCAAATCGTATTGTGAGCAGAATATATTGTATCAAATCATATTGTGAGCAGAATATATTGTATCAAATCGCTTTGTGACCCTGGTCTAGAAAGGCGCTATATAAATAGACATTATTGTTATTATTATTATTATATTGTGATCCGAATAAATCAAATCGTGAGCTGGCCCGACCAGTTAGAGTTTGAGACCCCTGCTTTATAGCGTCATCCTTAAGTTTTAGTTAGTTAAAGGGTGACACATGACATGCAGAGTAACTACAATTTTATGCATCATATGATAGTGATTTGCTGACAATTTTTGCACTTTAAAAATAATTTGTCATTTGAGTTTAATACAAATCATTTAAATAGATTCTGATTATTTCCCTTCAAAAACACCATAAGATTAATTAATAGTCTTAAACTGCTGCGTTGTTGCCTAATCTCTTCCTCTCTGTGGTTTGTGTCACGTCTGATGATTATTTTCCAGATTGTTCTGGATGTCTCCATGTAAGCAGTTCCGCTCCTGATGTTTTTGTGCAGCAATCACATCCAGTCAAAGATCCACTTGAGATCGCCATAAATACTTCTCAGAGCTTTGCAACCATGTAATGACACTTCCTCCTCAGGGTTGAGAAAATAAATATCCCAATGGTCCCAGGTAATGACTTTAAATCATTTTTTCCACTTGCAACAAACGTGAGGGTGGAAAAAAAGGCAAACTTGAGAAGAAAAAAAAAAAGCGAGTGGACAAGTGGATGGGATGAGGACTGGGCGGGGGTGGGTAATTGTGGGACTTTGTTGCTAATCTAACTGCAGCACACACAAAACATGCAAACTTTCCTTGCTATTATTAAACTAATCACACTGGTCTGTGCTAATGTTAGCCTGAAGCTGCAAGAAGCACTGGCGCTGTAGGGAAGGAAAGTGTTTTCACAGGTTGAATTGGTGATTCATTTTGGACTGATTTTCTTGACTTAACTCACAAATACTGGTGTTGAGTTAAAGAGACGACAAACCAAAATGACTGACAGCTCAATTCACGTTGATGAAGTACATCAATGTGACATTGACTAATATAACAAATGATAAGATATCAGGTGATCATTTAAAAATGTATAAAAAAAAGAAAATCATATAATAATACAGAATAATAATAAATACTCTCGTACAATAGGGGTGTGTATTGGCAAGAGTCTGGCGATATGATACATATCATGATACAGGGAAACAATATGATAGATTGCAATTTATTGCGGATATCGGAATATATTGCAAATGTAGGAACAACGACATATTTGTAGTATTGTCCGAGTATTTGACTCTGGTGTTGCAGAATTTATAGAACACATGACTCTTGCCGAAATCGTAACTGCTTTCATTTGTTTAATAATTAAAATATTAAAATATCAGCTTTAAATGCTGCTGGCCTTGACTGTACCATCGCCAAGATCTCTTAGAATTTCAATGTAAATGTATCGAAAAACTGCTTCCATTTAGCAGCTGGAAGTTATTGCAACAGAAAATTGGTGAAAATTCGCAAGTTAATTGTAAAATAAATATTATCATTTTATTTTACTCACACATTATTGAACTATAAAGCATGTAGTAGTATATATCGCTCGATCGATATTTTCTATCACCCTTATAGTACAACTCACTTTATATTCTTACTTTTATGAATGTCCATGCTCTTCTGTCTATCTGTCTGCTGATATAAAGCAATCAGAATTCTATTTTCCCAAAGAAACACTTCATTTATTATTGAGGTAGCCAAATTATGCAAGTGATAGTACTGTTGTTTTTGAATAAAATACACTAAACATTTAAACACGTGTCAAACCCAAGGCCCAGGCGCACAAATCCAAGTTATTTTACGTGGCCCACTGGATGGTTGGTTTAAAATCAAAGTAGATTAAAGATGATTATTGGTGTTAACAATCATATTCACACTTACAATAGGAGAAAACTGAATAAAATGAATTGGATGAGATAAAAATGCTTCACAGTTAAACTTACCAAGTCTTGGGAGTTTCCTTCAACCACCTCGCCATTGTGTGGAGTGTTGACAGGTCGCCTATGGGACAGATCACATGTGATAATATATAATGTGATAATGTCCTTAAGTTTAATGTAATTTAAGATACAGATGAATCAGCTTGAAGTCAGGAAGTTGTCAAGAGTCATTCAAGGAATGCATTTGATTAAACTGGCAGAATTATGTTTAGTTGTTTGTTTTAAGGCTTATCTTTTGGGAAATATAGTTTTGTTATCTAACTAAGAGTGAGGCAAAAAGAGTCAGAATCTTTAAAAGTGTTAATAAAGAGGATTCCAGAGAAATCAAGGGAGGTAATAAAAAGAGTGAAGACTGAGTGGTGAGAAAGACTCTCAGGTGCCATCTTTGACAGAAGACTAGCAGCTAAAGTAAGAGAGAAGATTTATAGGACAGTAGTTTGGTTTAGAAATATTTGAACTGACACAAAGACAGAAAGCCGAATCAGAATAGTCAGAGTTCTGTGTGAACGGAAATAGATAAGTCAGAAGTGCAGCTCTTGTGAAGAAGTCTGGAGATAGACCTGTGGGAGAAAAAGGATAAATAAAAAAGTACATGAGCCGATTACAATTCTAAAGTATGAAGCTGACTGACAATTTATTTCACTAAAATAAAAAGCAACCTCCTAATTTGAAATGACACATCACGCAGAACAAGACTTCAATATCCTAAACATATGCAGGCTCTATTTCAACTGTGTATCCAACACAACACAAACTGCTCGTCTCATAAAGATGCATCTTTCCACAGAGATGACGTGAGTGTTGAATATGAATTTCCTGACAAATGGTCGATTAAAAAGTAGTTTCTAAAACACATCCGGCAAAGGTTCATGCTGCCGTCAGGATGTTTATACAATTAGTGCACACGTCTGAGTGAGTGTGTAATAAATCTATTTACCCCAAATTATCTGTCAGTCTGATTGAGGTGGCGCCTGCTTTCCATGATCTCAAAAATCGTCTTGTCTCTGTATGTGCTTGAGTCAAGCCGGTTGAAATGAATCAGAACAATTACTTTGTGCTTAAGAATTGCTTGAGTGTAATTTTATAAAAACATTCCACAAAAACAGTACTCAAAGTCTTGTCCAGAACTGATGTTTCATTTACTCTATTATCTAAACATCAAAAGTTGAAATAAGAGTCACCAGAAATATCTGACAAGTCCACACAATTTGTAACTTTTATTGCACATTCTAATGGTGGACAATATACTAAAATAAAAGTTTTGTCCGGTTAGTTTTTGCACAAAACGTTTAACATTAAGAACATATTTGCTTCTGCCAAATATGATCGCTCAACACAACCCAAGGCATGTGTGTGTCTATCATTGCAGTCACCTTATTTGTGACGCTCTGCTCTCAGATACCAGGTCGTCCATCAAATCCTGAAGTATAGCGTCCTCTAGTGTGCGGACTTTCTTACTTAGTTCCGATTCAGAGGCACATGACGTTTCTTCTTTTACCTAAAAATATATATTTTTTATCATTTACATTAGTGCTGGAATTCAGAATTTTTGTAAAACCAGACAGGAGGGTTCATAGACCAATATTTAAGTATATCATTTTATAAAAAAGAATAGTTGTAAAAATATGTTCAAGTTCAAAACCTCGAATAGGTGAGATATCCACTCTTAACATGACATTCTTAAATGCATCTTTTAATTGTTTTTTTGGTTACTTTGTGATCTTCAATATTCTATCTCTGTAAAAAGAAAACATTATCTTGTTCTTTCATGATATTCTCTAATGTTTATATCCAGTTTGAATTATGAATTGTTTTTCTGGCTAGCTCATATAAAAAATGTTAAATCTACTCACTCTGCTTCTCTTCAGCTCTGGTTTCTTATCTAAAAGGAAATAAACAATTAATCCTTTTGTCTAAACACTTGCGTGCTATTATAAGACAAATGTAATTCTTATATTATGAGGTTTTAAATATAAGCAATGAACTTCTAATTGAGCAGCTAATGTTTACTTACAAGACGCTAGTTTGTTTTCCAAATACAGTGTGAGAACGAACGGATAGGGCTTCAGGTTGTGGTCTGCATGCTGGCCTAACATGTCTGATGCTCCCTGCCATCTGTTCTTATCTGACATTTCTGGTTATGGTTTTTTTTAATTGATGCAGAGAATGCTATCATGCCGATATCAAGGATACAGGGAAAGATTTTAAAGTTAGGGCTGCAAAACGGTTGTAGGTTCTCCACATTTCCAAGAACAGTTCGGATGATTTCCTGAAACAACAAAATGAATTGACGCCAAACGAAACCCACACAATTTAAAGTTACTCAAACAAATATGAAGCAAACAGCAATGAGCTTTATAATAAGCTTATTGTAGGCACTAAATCTAATCATTTTTAATCAAATGTTACCTCCAGTTCTTGGTCATAACATGTATCTTCTTTGTCCATGTGTCCTCTATGGAAATAAACCACATAAAAATACACACGAGAAGTTGAGCAACAAAGTAGACATTTAAGAGCCTTTCTGATATAAATAAAAATATCAAGGTGAAATCAAAATCGCTTGAATGAAAAACTTGCCTGAAGCAGAATTTGAACTTGTATATAAAACATCCTGCCTTAAAGAACCTAGTTTCATCGTGAGGAAATCCAAAAGACATGTTTCTCCTGGGGATTACAAAGAGGTAAAGGCAGCGTTTATATTTAGTATAAGTATATTGGTAGTATTATATCGTATTAGTAGCGTTAATGGGATAACATTGTTAATTCTCGTTCTTCTGACAACAATTCAATGTGTAAGAATTTACAAACTTGTAAAAGCAATTCAGAATTGTAAACCTGTAATTCGACTTTCTTCAAGTGTGGTCAAAAAACTAAAAACGTCGATGTTAAATTAAATGTTAAGGCAGTTTACCGGGTCAGAATTTAGCTAGAGTGCAAGTTACCTCAAAATTAAATAACATATAGTTAATAATAAAAAATAAATGTTACGTATTTCCCGCCTTCAGGTCATTACCTGCTTTCTATTGGACGGTTCCCGATGTTCCTCCAATCCGAGGCGTGGATGCTGACGTCACGATGACGCCCCAACCCTAACACGTTTTAAAATAAACCACAAATGTGTTCTGTCAAAATATTGTCTTCTTTTTTTTTTTTTATAAAGGACGATTTTAGGATGAGGGAATGTTTTGTTTTGAATGGATACATGTCTTAACCGATGGTGTAGCTCAAAAACACTGATCACAAATGCGATAGTGAATAATAAAAAAGCAACTGCGCAGAACAGGGCTTCTAGCAAAAATAATTCTAGGCTAATTTCTTTAACTGAGTTTTAGTCACATGACAGGAATATTTCAGCGGTCAGTTAGGGTGAAAACTTGAAGCACGTTTCCTTTTGAAGTCACTGTACTTTCTATTTCTGCATAAATCTGACGAGTGTCTGAAGGTAAGGGACGTCTACTGCTAACTAAAGAAAGAGGACGTTTTCACTCCTGTGCAGTTACTTTTTAAAGTACTGTCACTTTTTGTAACGCATACTGCAGTTTATGTATAAGATATTAATAGCATTTGTATAATTCTAACTTGTACAACGTAACGTTTGTCAATGATGACTACATAACACTACTCATTTCTGTTAATGTAAAACTATTATAAACTTTGTCAAGAAGAAACTGTCCACCGTGACAATCTTATATTACAAATATGCTGTGTAATAAAGAGACAGTGTTTGGTACATTTGAGGTTCTTTAAATCTAATAAATGGTACATCCAAGACCAATCGTGCTTATGATTATTACACATTTTAGTTAGACAATACAAACCACAGAAATTAAGTTCAGTCGTTTGTTTGATGTATATAATCGTTGCTATGTTTTGGCTAAAGAATAACTTTATTCACAAGACAACTCTGTTCTCACAAGAAGTCTTTTTATTTGCCCTCGTTTATTAAACGTGCACCGCTAGTCCATCATTTTTTAATACATTTCTGTTTAAAACGTAGTTCTTGTTTTTATTATTAAAAGGATATTTTGCAAAACTGCCCATTAGAACATAGAATCAAAACCAAACCGGACCCTACTAATACTGTGTTCGCATCTTATGCTCAGTTTATCCTGAACATGTGTATGCTGAAAAGAATAGTATTCTTAAATAATATTTGTCTCTGGTTGCATGAAACTTCAAAAGAAAGCAAAGGCAGATGTATTGAGCCTTGTAGAATGAAACAATTTCCTAAAAAACATTTTTACCGATTTTTAAACAATTTGCACACGTTGTGTAACTTATGTTTGACACCACAGTTATATTCTTGTGTTTCTTCCACAGACTCCCAAACATGTCCTCTTCCACTGCCTCTGCCGGTCCAACCGTCCTCCTGAACTCGGGGGCTCAGATGCCTATTCTGGGGTTGGGCACCTATAAACTGCGTAGTCAAGAGGATGTTGATACGGCTGTGGATGCTGCTCTCGCGTGTGGGTACAGATCTTTCGACAGTGCGGCTGTCTATCAGAACGAGGCAGAGCTGGGACAGGCTTTGAGAGAGTTGATGCCAAAGTATGGTTTGACCCGGGCAGACGTGTTTGTCACCAGGTTGGTCCAGAGAATATTGATGTCAAGGATGGCCTGTATGTTGTGTTGGTCATGTGTCATGTTGTGTGTACAGTAAGCTGGATCCCAAAGAACACGGAGAGAAGGCCCGAGAGGCTGTCCTGCACAGTCTGGACCTGCTCCAGCTGGACTACATCGACCTTCTGCTAATTCACTGGCCTGGATCAAGAGGAATGCCGGTCCAAGACACTCGGAACACTGGTGAGTTGCATCTTAGTTTTCTCGTCCAGTTGTGTTGCTGGTCTGTCATAGTGACACAGATGTTGATGAGGTCAGTGGAGTGGTCAAGAACTTAAGATGTGAATTCAGGAAACCGAGCAGAGAGTTGGGTTGTCCTGGAGCAGCTATTTAATGAAGGGAAGCTGAAGAGCATCGGAGTTTCTAACTACTCAACAAGACACATGAGGGAGCTAATGAAGGACTGCAAAGTCACCCCGGCAGTGCTGCAGGTACAAATCCAGGGACACTGTTGCATATGTTACTGTCAAGTCAAGTGATATGTACCTTGTCCAGGTTGAGTTCCATCCTAGGCTCTGCCAAAAGGAGCTCAGGGGTTTGTGTGAACAGCTGGGAGTATGTTTCCAGGCATACTCCTCTCTGGGTAAAGGCGAGTTGCCCTCTGACCCTGTCATTACAGAGATTGCAAACCAATATGGCCGTTCATCTGCTCAGGTGAGACAAATGTTACACATTTTCTACTAAAATTGACGTCTAACAAATTCACACGAGTGGTCGTGTTGCAGATTCTGCTGCGCTGGGCGGTCCAACAGGGCGTCCCGGTCCTCCCTAAGTCTTCCAACCCAGAGAGGATCAAGGGAAACGCCGCCATCTTTGACTTCACTCTGAGTGACGCGGACATGGATCGGCTGTCGAGTTTAGACTGTGGTCAGAGATTCTGCTGGGACCCTTCTGAGGTGGTCTAAAAATGCCTGCTTACAAACACAGCAAAATCGACTTCATCCTATGTCTACCTTTTAGATTTGACAGTCAATCACCAATTATTACATTAAAAAATTAGATTCAAGTGATGTTCCTCCATTTATAACAATGGAATATAAATAATAATGGTTAATGGTAAAAAGCAACTCTTGCGTTGGTGTACATTTTTAAGAGGATTCTCACAATCCATATCACTAAATTAAATAAAATAATTTCAAACTTTACTGTCCAAATTTATTTTATGAAGAATAGATAGATGGATAGATGGATGGAGCTAGTCACTAAAGTTGAATGGGAAAAAATACCAGTGGACACATGCAAAAAGCTAGTCAGCAATTATAGGAAGCGTTTGACTGCTGTAATAGCCAATACAGGCTTTTATATTGATTAATAATAGGGTATGAATAATTTTGGCCATTCCACTTTTTGTTCAAATGTAAATAAAATCTGATGATTATTTTCTTTACTTAAAAAATCTTCTTGTATTTGGTCTGTTTATCTTTTGGGAGACGACTGTGTCATTTACGTTTAAAAAAAAAACAAACAAACAAACAAAAAAAACTTGCTGACTGAAAAAAAGTAACTTTTAGTCAATATGTTGGGGGTATGAATCACAATGAACATGCAAATAAACACAATGTTTGCTAATTTTTGCGTTGTATTTAAACTTCCTGCCACAAAATTGGCAGCAGTCATTACAGCTTTCGCAGCTAAAGGAACAAATAAATCCTTACAATGACTGAGGAAAAGAGGACACAGTGGACCAGTTGCTTTTAAAGCTGATTTTTGGACATATTTTGGTGTCAAAACAAATGGGTTACGACTGTGTCAGGAGTCATGTGTTCTGTAAATTCTGCAACACCAGAGCCAAGTACTTGAAAATAATATCCCTTTGTTCCTACAGTATCATTATATATTGTAAAATATATATTGGCCCTGTATCATGAAACGTATCACTAGATTCTTGCCATTACACACTCCTATTGACCCTATAACAAAGATAATTTTCACTTTCAAGTGCTTGTTGCAACATTTACTAACTAAATAAATATATGGCACATACAAAATTTCAAAGATATTTTTTTATTGAGAAAAATCAAAAGTTTCACAGTCATAGAGAAAAATTTACAAAAATCATTACAAAAGATGAAGTTATTACAATTCTGTCCCAAGCACACTTCATATTCAAGTAAGTTTATTTGCAGGTGTAACAGGTCACTGGTGGGCTTTTCACTGTCACGGGTGTCTCGATGTATGTAGTGCGATCGTCCAACAGAGTTTAAGGCGCTGCTCTCGCAGGTTTACTGCACGTTGACGTTGGATTATCATTCGTTAAATCACTTCATTGTCAATAATGATTCACTCATGTTAACTCATGGAGCCAAAGTTCAGAAATAAAATTGAATATTAAAGAAAAATCGTTTTCTTCCCCAAGTTATTGCCGCTATTTTGCTTGTGGTACTGACAATTTAAGAGTGGAAAATATTGACAGAATAACAGATTGTCATCAATTGAATTGTCTCATTTTGATGTAGTCACACTTAGAACTGAGAGGCTCTTCTAAAAGTGGAAACAATAACAAACATGTGCAATTGTACAGGCAGCACTGCTTAGAACAATTGTAAACAAACAGGTCATTGGTTTGATACCAATGCTATGCAAAAAGCTTCTGACAGAATCCTTGAGCTAAATTTGTTTGCTTTAGTTTGACTTTGTCTCATTCAATGTATTCACCATTTGTTTGAATGTCTAATCAACACAATAAAACAATACAGTTAATATTTAATGATTGTATAAAAGATTATAAAACAGTGCCAAAACCGACAGCTACAAACTTTACACCAAAACTTCCATTGTTCAAAACCACATGACAGATTGTTCAGTGCCTATTGCATGTAGACTTCAACTTTATAAAACAAAAACAGTAGAACCCCAGCCCACTTTCCTCCCATGCCCTCTTCCATCTGATAAAGAATATGTACAGATAAAAACTCAAGGTTTATAATATTTATTTCTGCTTATTGAAGATTTAAAAAGATAAATTTAATCTGAGCTTGTGCTTGTTTGTGTTTTCATAAAGTTTCTTATTTATTTTTGTTTCGTCAGTGATTGTCTGGTACAAGATTGTTGGGACTTTGAAACTGAATGAACGATTGTGAGATCAGAAGAGTTTTTTGTTCCCTGAAGACTTCAGTAGTCACGAGAATGTATTTGCACTGGAAAACTTTTGTCCGGTTCATATGTGATAACGAGTCATGTGAATAGTTAAGTCTTCCATATATTATTTATTTTACATTTTGGAATGAATCTACGGATTAATAATCCTTAATCTCTAACAGGGAAACAAATATAAAACATATTCATGTCACTTTAAATTTGTTCTTTTAAACTTAAGACTCTAAATAATCACCAACACAAACATCACATGTGAAACCTTTATCCCCAGAGTTTCTATGAGCTAACACTTTAATCTTGACTATTCTTTTTTTTGCAAAACTTTGATCCCTTCAAAACAGTGTTACTCAGTGCGGTGAGTATGGTTGTCGTGGTAATTATTTTCTCCTTCAGTTTCCTGGTGACTAAACAGATAACTCCACCATGTCTTTGAGTGAACGATGGGCCTTGATGATGCGCCGCTTTTCACCCGCTTCATTTCCTGCAGGAGGACAGAAAAGTGTTTGGATATAATGATTTCAATTTAATCTCCCATTTCCCTGTTTTTCTGTTTTGTTTAAGTGAAACTCAGGGTTCAATCATTTCTGGCTTAAAATATGATTTGTATTTTATTTTACCCAAATTAAATGTGTACATTAAATTTGACATTGAAGAGAAATAAATAATGAACTTGATCAATATTTATTTAAAATCATAATCTGATTTAAAATATTTTTTTTACTGTTAATTGTAAAGAGAACATATTTGTCATCCGATGGACAAACCCTTTGACCCTAATAACATGTGGACCTTGTTGGTCACTTACCCCTTTGTCCAGCAGGCTGTCAAACTCGTCACTCATCCTCCGCAGCTGTCGGCCATACTTCTTAGCTGCCCAGAAAGCAGGTGGCGCTGATTTTGAGCGACCCCGGAATGGCGCGCCTTCTGTGGGTGTACCGGCCTCTTCCTCTCCACGACCCTGGAGCTCCTCATCTCTGGAGATGGTGGAGGCATGGGACTCTGAGTTGACCCGGGTGCGACCTTTGTAAGAGGGGAGCCACAGTTAACCATTTTGTATTAATGTGTTGCTTTATTTTAGGCTTATCAACACTTTTTTTTATAAGTCCAGAGTTTATAAAGTAAGTAATTTAAGTAAGTAATTTCTATTTATATAACTCTTTTCCAGACCAGGGTCACAAAGCACTTAAACAATGAATACAATATTCAATAAATGAGTCTAACGTATAGTAGGAATAACACATAATCCACTGATACTACTCACCTGCCATCCTGAGCTCCGGTAAAGTGAGATGGCCTCCAGAAACTAACTGCTCTGGTCTGACTTGTGACTGGTTCTTGTCCCCCTCTACTACCTCCTCAGAGGACTCAGACTCGCTGTCAGAGATGGTGAAGTTTGCAGCCATCGGGACATCTAAAGGTAACAATTAGACATTTACTTTCAATACCTTAGTGTGGGATTATTACACAAGCATTAGAAACAGCCTCGGAACCTTAAGGATTTGGAGAGGAAGCACAAATTGGTTTGAGTATCTAATAATATCAAAAGAATATATACCTGTACATGTTAAACCTTTTTTATAGTTAAAATAAAATAATTTCAAACATTGTGCATTCAAACATTTTCAGTATCAGTATTTATTATATTTAAGTGTATATACGTTGATAAATACTTTTTTTTTTTTTTACACAAAACCATGTGGTCATTTTAAAGCAATATTCATCAACAAAACAAACTTGCCATGTGTTGCCAAAAACAAATCGTAATCCAGATGAATAAATGAAAATGAAGACGAAATGAAGAGACGATCTGTGTAGTTGCTCAATAACCTGCGTTATAAACCGGCTCAATGTTCGCCTGGTTGTACCGTAACACACCCAAGTGTCAACACATCGAGCACTAACACTACAGGCACAAACAATCACTCAAATTCCTCCACAGCAGGAGAAATGTTTACACAGGAGGTTCGGGTTCAGCTCACATGTTGACCCGGTTCACACAGCGCGACTGGAGCGCCTCGGACTGGCGTGTTGTTGTTGACTCACAAGGACAAAAGAAACTTCCTGCATGGCGGAAGCGGCGCAGAGTTTCTACTCGTAACAGCGCGCGTGGAAAATATGAACACGTCCTAGAATTCTCACCAGAAACAATGTCTCACTGCGGGTCCAAAAGTCTCAGTTCCGTGGTTGTTGTAGTTGTTTTTACCGGAGAAAACAGTTTAGTGTTCGTTCACCCAATAGAAGCTCGTCACCGTACCGCCACTGCGCGCTGACGTCACTGTTGCGAGTCAGGACTGGGCCGAGCTATTGTTTGTCTGACCGGCTACCGTAATAACGCTGGATAATGCGCACATGTATAAAGGGTGGAGATGCTCGATAAACCGGTAGATTTTAAGGCACAGCTGTCTATCTATATTTGCCCTTCGGATTATTCATTTTTACATAATATTATTTAACATAAAATATATTTTGGTCGCAAAATAACACCACGATAGCAAACTTGGTCTAACCCATTATTTACACACATATACATTATTAACACATAGCATTCAAACAAATAATAATAACCATTAAAGACACATTTGTATGTTTCTTTACAATTCGCACGAATAATTCTATATTCACTCTTAATAACAATTTAAACTTTTAGTGTACATTTTCAATTCTCCAATGAAATATTATTGTGAGTGCTTTTTCTTTTAAGTATTTGGAATCTGAAATAAAATCTGATATTTGCTAAGTATATTTACAAGATGCTCATTATGACAATCTTTGTGTTGCCAATACGTCAATAACTATTTGAATGAGAAATGTATAGTAACCAATGTACATGTTAAAATGAACGTCAAACGTGCATGTTGTTGTAATGCCGCCAAATAACCAGCTGGGGGTGCTGCAGGACAGTCTGCTGTATCGGCTCCTGGAATCGTTTCTAATTCCGCTCACGTCCTGCAGCTCCTTCTTTTATTGTATCTTCACCGGTTAATGGTTGAATGTAATTCGCTTTAAATTTTCTCCACGGCTTTCTAGTTGATGATGCTTTGATGGGGAGCAACAGATGCGCAGAGGAGGATCAGTGGAAGAAACCCCTGCACCACATCTGTTGACAGTCGACATGAATGAGCGCACGCGTTAAACAGTGCACGAGGCCCACGTCATCATCACCGTTTAATTGTAGCCATTTTCCGGAAACACCTCAGTCTCTAACAGTCCATCTTTACTCAGGTCTTCCCCCTCACTGTGTGTGTTCATGCAACATGAATCTCACTGCTCTATTTTGGTACGGATTATGGAAATTACAGAGCAGCGCGAGCCACAGATCTGGCGAGCACACATGTGTACGCGCGTGCACGCTTGTTCTGGAGGAGACGTACAATTACCATCCATTTATATCACCCTGACCAGGCCCCGCCCACACCCACCTTCATCTGCTGTTTATTTTAGGACCTGGACACTACACACTCCTACACAACATGTCTGTGCGCGCTCGTGCGTTCCTTTGAGGTTGAAGAAGCAAAATCATGCCATTGCCTTTCAAGCAGACCAGGACATTTATGCCTTATTCAGGCGAAAAGAAGATAGAGTTTAAGTCGTGAGACTGAGTTGTCTTTATCGAAACGTATTGCGTACTGTACATATAACAACTAATGCATAGTTTTTATTCCGTAAAAGAACATCTTAAACTCAAAATAGTAATAATACAAATGATTAAAAAATAAATAAAAAGGTCTCAAATTAAAGCATGCAATCAAGTTTTGTACGAGTAAATATCAATAGAAGTTTGTTAAAAAAAAGAAAGAAAAATATCTCAGACAATCAGCTTATGAAAAGTATGCAATATAACTAGCTGATAACATGTACAATAAGAGAAAACAACATAAATATGATTTATATATAACATATATTTTCTGCTATAGGTGTCAAGAAGAAAAGAGCACATTTTTCACTGTATTGAAAATGTGGAATGTGCTCAAATTCAGAAATGGTAGTGGAAAATCCAAAGAAATGTATTAACCAAACACAATGTGTATTGGATATTTAAACCATAAACCACAACGACAAGGATTATTTTCGGAATAAAAAAAACAGAACAATTTTCACAGATTGTTAAACAATGGTTTGTTACTTGTGTTTGACACCACATCACTATACATTCTTTTGTTTCTTCTACAGACTCACAAACATGTCCTTTCCCACTGCTTCTGCCGAGCCAACAGTCCTCCTGAACTCGAGGGCTCAGATGCCAATTCTGATTATTGTCTGAATTTGAGTTTTCTACAAGCCAGGAAATGCATAGCTGACAATGGAAGAGTAAAGCAGGACCAAGCATTGCTTGATGGTTGCGAGGACTGACTGTGGTGTATTGCCCTGTTAGACTATTTACATATAATTATGCAAGAATCTAATAAGAAAGTCTCCTGGTACATTAAAGTACAGTTTAAACCCCTAGTGTGTCCAATTTAAATAGTTCTCATCACATCATCAGGTCCCACAATGGCTGTATGAATACACCATACGGTGAAGTCCGTAGATGAAAATTGAATAAGTAAAAAAAAAAGAATTACTAAGGCGTTATAAAGAATTCACAAAAATCCCTCAAGAAATTTAAATGTCTCTCCCATTAGTGATAACGATTAAGTTACAATGAGATGGAGTGCAAGCTATTCTTCTTAGACCTCATTCCATCTCCCTCCCTTGGACAGCTCTTCTATCCTGAACGAAGTCCTCCACCATCATCTCTGTTCCCTAGAGTCACTGCGGATCCTCATCAGTATTCTTATTGTATAATCGCTCCACTGATGATGCCAGGTCCTCGGTGGTCTCTACAGCACTCAACCACCATAACCCCCTCACCACCATAACCCTCTTCGGTTATCTCTGGGTCGAGGTGACCTGAAGGCCTGAAAACAAATATGTTTGTGGTATCGCTTGTGTCGTCTCTAGGTCAAGATGAACGACCTCATACAATGTATTTATGGAAGCCGGGGAGGTCGTTGACCTTGACCCAGAGACAACACAAGGGATAAGAATAGAACTCCTACGTGTGTTTGCTCCTTTATGGAATCTGCTTTTCAAGATCATTTTCTACATTGTGGTAATGAAACCACACACATTAGACTTGAACGCCCCACCTCGTAGCTATAGGTGCTTAACTTCCTGAATAACAGACCATTACCCCTGGACCCAGATCTCCTCTGCCTCAGCACTGGCTCTCCTCTGGCGGCGTACGGCTGCTTCAAGCAGAACCTGAGCTGTAATTTTAATATACAATACTGTACTTTTAAAGCTTTTATTTAAGTACAAAGCTTAAGCTTTAACTTTCATCAGAGCAGCTATTATTGAAGTTGTAGGACTAGGTTAATGTTTCTATCATTTAAATACATTTTCAATACAGATAAATAAAACTAATGGGTAACTGAATTTATGAACTAAACTTCTAAAGGACTTACAAGAGGAAAATAAAAGTTTACTGGCTTAACTTCTTTTCCATATGCACAATGTCATTTGTTTTGTGCAACCCTCCACTAACATGAGATACACTCTTCTTTTTACATCTTGTCCTGCTGGAGACAGCACATGGACACACAACCTTTAATTTGTCACTGCTGTCTGTGATTCAAGTTTTTTTTTCAATGTTTAACATATGCTGTGTCCAGTAAAAACAGCTAGCCTGTCATCATCTTCTCTTTTCTATAATCAAACACAAACCCTTTCAGTTCCCTGCCAAACGTTTTTGAGCAAGCCTGTTTCTGCTCTGTAGCGTGTCGCCGAGTATTACTGGACATTGTCTATTTTTAACTCTGGATTATATAGAAAAAATATTTTAAGTTGTAACACTTCCGACTTGATCTATTTTATTAACCATGTGAGGAGAGAGGTTGGTCTGTGTGTCCGTCCATCCTAAATGAGGGTATAAGAAAAATAATACTTTTTAGACTATAAATCTTCAAGGCAAAGTATGATTTTTATGTATTCAATTCTTTCCCTCGCTCTACTTTCTCTTTGTTTCTGATCCTCTTCACGACCTCCTTCTCCGAGTCTGACTTCAGCTTGTGTTTAATTGATGCAGTTAGATAAGAACAAGCTTCAGTCGAGAGGAAACAAACTCTTAAAAGCTCCTGAAGCACAAACTAAATAAAATTTTTAGCTAACTATTGTTTCACGTCTCTTTATATACGTCATCACTGAGCACTGTCTGAAGGTTGTTGACCACATTTCCTGTTCTATTGCAGTGAAATATTGCTGCTCTTGTTTACAAGTGTTCTTGAAATAAAGCGGAAAGTATCCTGAATCATCACACGTAAAACAATTGAATTACTCTCAGATTAATTGCACATAAAAAAGAAAAACTAGTCTCGCCTCCGGGGAGGATGTTGCTAATTAGCATCTACTAGGAAGACAACACCACTTGCATCAGTGGGTCTGTGTATTTAGTGTGTGTGTTCTCGCTTAACCAACCATGAAAAAGTAAAGAACTCTAAAGCTTGAATTCATTAGTGCTGACATTTGGCTCGGTCACACTGTGAGGAACATTCTCTGATTGTCTTCAATCAAGTGTTTGCAGAGAAAATGCAATCACAATAATGACCACGAGAACATTGACTGGAGCTGAGTCAGCACATCTTAAAAACACTTTGCCATATTTAATAAAGTTTGTCTGGAACTCAAGATGACGTATGAATACATTTGACTTTAAATTGAATGATTTATGTCTTTTAATACATTAACCATCATTTTATTGATTTTATTTTAAGAATAAAGACAACATAAAAAGGTAAACCCTCCACTCTTTTAGGAAACAATTACCATATACATAGAAATACAATCTCCCCAAACTCATCACATTGAAGAATACAATTAAAATAATAGTAAAACATTTGAATAATTGTTAACCCACGCATTCAAACAGTGGAATGGTGTTATGGATTACCCTTAAAATAAATTAATATATAATAATAAAATGTTATTGATAAATTAGTATTACAACAAGAAAAAAACGAAAGAATATTTATTGTAAAATTTAAATATTTTAAGAATATAAAACTCAAGGTAAAAGCCATAACTGGCTCAGAACTAGTTTGTGTTTTTGTGTTAACATTGGATATACAGTATACACTATATACAGTTTTCCTTCTATGTTTTTTTTATTTATGTTCAAATTCAAATCTTTAAGTGTGTTGCTCCAGTAAATATTTGATTCAGGTATGTTTTCCATATATATACATATATTCTTATTATGTACAAGGGCTTTTTTAAATTGTGTGCCTTGTTGCGGATGCCACTATGTACCTGTTTTTGTGTGGTTCTGCTGGAGGGTCTGAGCAGCAGCAAAGTGATGAATTAGCTCTCAGCACTCATTTCTTCTGGACACCTGCTGATGTATGAAGTGGACTCAGTTGTTTGGCTGTGTGTAAGAGTTTGTTTATGCTTATATGTGAGTCAAGGCGGTTCTGTTTCTTCTTGATTTTACATAACATAGAGCTTATTTTCCTTGTTTTTCTTCTCTCCTGTTTCAATGCTTTCTCATGCCTCGATATTTGTCTCATGTGTTTTGTTTACTCTCTACTTTCACTCTACATTTTTCTTTTTGCTCCAGTATCTGTACCCACGATGCTTATTACCTTAGCTGTCTTCAGAGCTGATGATCTGACCTGCAGGGTGTATTTATGTTTAAATATTCATATTAGAAAAACATCTACGTCTAGTTTGCTCTTCTTTTGTCCTTCAGATATCAAGGAACAAAAATACTGGTCTACCAGTGATCACACTATGAAAATATCCTTTTAGTAATGTTTGATAATCGAACTTGATTTAATTTATTTTTTGATCTAACAAGATAACGTCGAATCTAAAAATTCTTGATATTCCATGAGAACTACACAATCTCACTCAAAATTCTGATCCTGAAACTGTTTATTTCACACTGTTGAACACCAGCAGTCTGTTTTGAACTTCAAACTAGTAGTTGAGACATGTGCTGGATATATATGTGCTGGATATTTGTAATGTTTTTGGATGGACACTATAATAGCGTCCAAGACATTGACATTTAAAAGCCTGTTTTTTATTTATTAATTTAATTTTAGCAATCCTGTTTTAAGATACGTCCAGTTTAATAAGCTATACAATTGTCAAAACCATACGCAGTACACTGTTAGAACATTCCACCACCATCAATCATTTAACATAGAAACATACACTCCAAAAACTGCTGCTTGTGTTGACTGTATGTCGCTTTGTTCAATTAAGCGTAATCGTGTTTTATACGGAATATTATGTACACCTGGCAAATAAAGTGCTATAAAAGTACTGTAAATTCAAGAAAAAACAATTGGGAGTAAATTTAAATATGTATGTATTTGTGGCTTCCTGGATATTGTCAGTGATCAATCAATGTGTTTCACGTTTGATCGCGTAATCTGAACAGTTGCCAAACGCATATCTTAGTTTATCAACAATATAGCAATGATCGTATGGACCAAGAACACACCCAACAATTTTCTGACAACATTTTCAAGATTTCACTCAACAAAACGTTAAAGGTGAGTAACATTTTCATTGGAATCCCTATTATATTATAAATCATACATTTATCTGTGAGTCTGCCAAATATATTTTATATTATTACTTACTTAACTTTTTTTTTAACATTTTCCATCACTTCTGACACTACTTTTATGAACTTAGTCAATAAAAAATACACGGTTTCGTCGGGCAAGAGGCGGGGGACACCCTGAACAGGACGCCAGTCCGTCACAACTCTGTCACACACAAAGACATATAACCTACCCTCATAAGCTTCAGAACGATCTCCCTCTCCCTCTGTGTTTCATGGAGTCTACTGACTCCTTCAAGAAACATCTTCCTTTATCATTTTTGAGGCTTTTCCTAGATACTGTTGGGGCTGTTGGGTTTATCATTGTGATGTATTGACCTTTAAAATGTGTATTGTTCTGTTGTTAAGCGCTTTGTGACCCCGGTCTGTGAAAGGCGCTTTACAAATATAAATTACTTACCTACTATGGATTTACTTTTTCTATGCAGCCAAGTTTCCTAATTTAACATTAATTGATGGATTGAAAAATATAGACATCATTATTACACATTACGTTTTTCCTGTTTATTTCTTTAGCAAGCTTTCCAATAAAATGGAATAAATATTAAGCACGTTTTGACCTTTAAAAGATTGCATTTAAAACAAGTGAACATGATTCACAAAAAAAGGATCCAGCAAACACTAATTCTACAAATTATGTATCTAGTATTTTCTGTACATTTAACAGCATATACACTGTATATCACAGTGTACTTCAAAGAAGTGAAGGAGGAGTGAAGAAATATTGAGCATGAGATCCAAACCAAAAGAGTAGCTCCAGACAACCTTCCATTGACATCAACTGAAAAGAATCTCAACATTGGCGGGTGATCACAATGTAACGCTTGAAAGAGATTGAACGCCGTCGCCATTGACGAACATGCTCACACACGCACACACACTTCTTCAAGTGCGCATGCCTACAGACAATTTTAAGTACACACGCGCGTGCAAACGAGAGGGCGGGAGCGTCAAGGGCGCGCGCGCTTGGTTACCATTCCAGAGCAGGAGAGCGTTGGTTTCAGTGAGCCAGGAGTGGAGATGACCGAGCGGCCAGTGGACGGACTCACAGCGCGCTGCCCTCCCCGTGAGTGACGAGCACAGGTATTACGGTAATTCATCCTCTTCAAGCCTCAGTGTTTGTTGTTGTGCTGTTGGTTTTTTTTTTTTTTTGGACCCTATCAAAACCTGTAAGACCGAACCGAGGGCAACATCTCCGTCACTCGCGGTACCGTGCTGGTCCCGGGTGTCTCAGGTGTGTCCCACCGCAGAGCCCGGTCCACCTCCGAGGTCTCCCGGGAGCGCGTCTCGTTGTCTCGGATCCTCGCGGGTTGGGTGAAGCCTCAGCTGCTGGAGAGACGCTCTCTGGAGAACCGCTTCAGTTCCTGGTGTCCGAGCCAGTGGAGGGTGAGAAGCTGCAGGTGTCGAGGAGGGCAGCAGCAGGGTCAGTGAGGGAGGTGGTGTTGAGCAGGGGTTTATCAAATGGATTCACCGACCTTCAGATTAAATCATTCAAAAGAATCCATTTATAGTTTGTGTTTTCTCTAGTTAATTTTGTTCATGTTTAAAGAGTCACAGCCCTCAAAATACCACCTTAAAAACAGATTTAAGATTAAGGTTAAGACAGTCATTTATCTTCTAAGGACCGTTGCAGTTCCCCGGACCGTGGGTTGGGAATCGAAGCTACACTGAGTGTAATTGACTGAAATTATGTCAATTAATGATGTACTAACTGTGTTTATGGAACTAATTGTTGTGAAGTTACTGGTCATAAAGATTTAACATCATCCTGTGGTTTAAATGAACCTGAATACGACCACTTTAATACCAACATATGCATGATAATGAAAAGTTATCGACTAATACCAGCTCGTTGTGATTAAAGAGACAGCAGAAGACCAATGGCACTGACTTTTTTCAACAGTGATGAATATTTCAAGAAAATATGTCACTTCATCAATTATGCAGAGGTCAAGCTGTCACACAAATCTGGTTCATGAGTTAATCCAAAAAAGTTCACCACACATGATCTGTCTGTGGGTCACACGGTGTAACAAAACCACAACTCTGAGGCTTGAAACCTGGATTATATTTGTCAAGTGTAGACTCTAAATTTGTATTTCTAGGTTTTTGTGAATGATGTTGATGTTGAGGTTCTATATAGGTATTTAATACTAGCATCGAAGGAAAAGAGAAATAATTCAATTTCTGTTGTGTAAGCGCGTGACTCTCCGCATGTAAAGACTATTTTAGTCAAGTTTACTCAAAAACAAGTGACGTAATGAAAAAGAGTAAAACATAAATTCTGTTATCACGGAGAAACCCGCCCCGGTGCTCCTGCTTATTCAGCATTATGTTGAGATGTATTTTAAAGACTTAACATTTGGTTTTTGCAGGTCATGCAATTGTTTTTTTGTCGCTTTTATCTGTTGTCCGGTCCGTAATGTCGACATTAAACTTGTCCGTGGTGAAATGTTCATGGCTATGCTGGGTTGTCTCTCCTATCAGGTTTTGAATTGTAATCCTTTCATGTTTGAGCTAAAACAGCTTTCAGGGGTTCAGTAACTCTTTGATATGATTTTTAATTCCTTAATGTCAAATACAAGATTATCCGTTGAGATTTCCAGTCTTAAACATTAAGTATGAGGTCTTTGGAATAGACACATGTTTTAAACTCAAGGCCTAGGGGCCAAATCTGGCCCACCAAGTCATTTTTATTGTAGCCCGCTGAAAGGTTGTTTAATTGGTTAAATATACATTTAGTTCGGCCCCTGGACTGTGATTGCTAAAATATTTTGGCCCTCTCTATGATTGAGTTTGACACCTCTGTTATACATGGTCAATTCCTTAATGTCAAGTTTGAGGTCTTTGGTCCAGAATACCAACTTATTTTCAATTGTCGTCTTCAACATTGATTATCTGAGGTATTTGGTACAGACGTTCAAGTATCAGATTGATGTCAGATATACCAGCAGGTGCATACTTTAAGATCTATGACATAAGACCTATAATGTGTTAAGGTCTTTAACATGATGTATTATTTCTTCTAAACAGTTTTTATTATTGAACATCAGATCTGTTGTCCTCTGATAATGGTCTTCATGTCTAAAATTAAGACCATAATCTTTTATCACCAGGATTATATACATGTTTGTTGTTAGTGTCGATCATCAATGGCTCAGATCTCAAGTGGAAAATCTTGAATTCTCGCCTGTATAGTCAAGTATCACCTCCAACCTCTCATTGAACTGGGGTCACCATTACACTCCTGTCATGGCTGAACGACTGAGATCTAATGATGAAATGAATTCACATGCCTTTAGGTTGCACTCGTGCAATGTTGAGCTCCACGTCTGCGGGGTCGGGTAACTTGGGGACAGTGAACTGACTCCAGCTGGGTCTTCAAAAATTCATCCATGTCATTTTACTGCCACAAATGTTGAATTATTCATCCATTAAAACATACAAAGAATGCTCATTTTAAGAAAAATGAAGTAAAAAAGAGACAAATAAATTACATAAAAAAGGACTCTTGGTCAAAATGTGGAGTCTTATTCAAATAACCTAATTAACTAAACATTTTAATTTACAACTATTTTTTTATATATTTATTTCACTCTATATAGTTTAATTAAAATTGTATTTTATTTGGCATATACATTTTTGATACAGCATTTAAAATTGCACGATAACAAAATTTCGTAAAGACTTGAATGAGTGTAAAGGAAAGGATTCAAGTGTTTATTTAAATAGTTTGTATTCTATTCATGAGCCTCAATCTTGTCTTAATGTCAACGAGACTCGTCTGTGTATCCTGGTACCAAAAATATCCAGGTCTTCCCTGTTGATCTCCATTCTCTAATCCCCTGAATGAATGTTCACACCCCCCTCCGCCTTCTCCAGGTTAATCTGGTTACAGTTGTTACTGCAGGTTCCTGGGCTATTCCCATAATCCTCCTGTGTGTGTTTGTTGGCGAGTACAGGTGTGTAGAGCTACTTTTAGATCAATCACAGATACCGTGCTTCCAAAATAGAAAAGCTAACCTGTCAAAATGTTGGAAAGTTTTTAAAGAATGTGATTACTTTAGATTATATTTAAAGTATAAGGAATTATATCAGTGCCAACAGAACATTTAAATGAGATACTTTTAATAATTCAAGTCAAAAAAATGCATTTTGAAAGGTAACTTTGATTAAATGTGAATAATTTCAGAATAAATGAATAATTTTATATTCTTATAGCAATAATACATTTATAATATCAAAAAATATTCTACCAAATCTACAGTGAACATATTCACATTAACTATTTACTATTTCTAATAGTACTTTTTACTACTTCTTATAAAACTGTTAAAAAGTGGTAAGTATGGTGCAGTGTCTGGCACCAAGATGGTTCCAGATTTAAGCAACCCACCCTCTCTGTTTGAAGTTCTTCTCCCTGTGCTGGCACGACTTTCCTGTGGTTTCTCCTCACAGTTTAAAAAAAGGTGTTAAATTATGACTCTGGATTTCTGTGAGTATGACGTGTGGGGGTCTGGTGACCCTGTCCTTCCGGGATTATGACATAATAAATGGATGACTGAGGGAAAAAGCACTTATGTTCAGTTGTTTTTCAGCTGGCAGTGGATGTATGTGAGGGACTCTGGGCCATAAAGTGTCCCTGCAGATAGAAAAGTCTGAAAAAAATGTAGTCAATAAAGAACCTGTTTTCTTCTAAGAGACCATGATGGGTGACAAAAACCACCTGATGACTTTCGTACTGCAAATCTTTAATGTGGCGAACACCGAATTTTATTGTGAGCCATTGCTGCTCCAGCTTCATTTGCTTTTTGGCTTCTCCTCAGGGAAATAAATGTCCTGTTAATTCGCCTCCTTGAAAAGTTCTTTTGAAAAAAGGAAAATAAATTGTTTTCAAATGGATTGTTTGGCTTAGTGAAAGAAAATGGATGAATGTGTGTTAGAAAGCGGGGGAGCGGGAGGATGATGATGGACGGGGAAAAGAAGTAGAGGAGACCAGGACGAGACAGAGAACGGTGAAGATGAGGAATAGAAGAGGGGATGACAGATGTGGGCGGACGTAAGCGTGTCTAGGTGTTGGAAGGAGACGAGCGACACGAGCGTGGAGACATGAGGACGAAGATAATGAAAGAGTGAAAAAACACTCAAAGGGTGGAGACAGACGTGGTAGAGAGAGACTTTGCCATGATTTCCCGCCTATTTCTTGATTACGTTGTTCATTAAGAATGACATTTAAATTAACATTTAATTACTTATTTTCGATTATTTTAATCAGCTTAAATCTTACTTAATTATAATAATGCAATTATTTTTTATCTCATCAGTTTATCAAGTAGCTTTGTGTTTTGGCAAGAATCTGGTGATACGATCAATTCAAGATACATGGACAACAATACTAAGTTGTCGACTGTATCCTCTAGTCCTCAGTCATCGCCGGGATCTCATGGAGAACAGAATGACTGCGGCCACAGGTTAAATTGCATGAAACACAAAAATGAACAAAAGGCGTGAATATATTTATAAATATATATTTATTGAAAAATAAACCATAAATAACAATGTTAAAAATAAAATGATTTTCTGCTCATGTCACATCTATGATAGAAATATGCATAAGTGGTTTTCATCTTACCCTCAACTGAAGTTACCAAGCCTTCATTTTAGGTTAGCATTTTATCTGTCTTAGCATTACCTCTTGTTAACAATATTGACCAAAGTCTTTCCACTATGGGACAGTTTAATTAACTTTTCCATTGATTTTATCAAAAACAGATAATAATAATTTCAGACTTCAAACACTGAGAGAAAAGTCATTATTGAGCAGTAGTGACACCTTTAGCTTTAGATCTGATATGTGAGACCCACTTTGACTCGTTCCATCAAAGTCGTCAACATGAAGACTGAAAATTGTGTCTCACTCACCCAACAGGACTACTTTTCCATGAGATGACGAACTATTCTGATCTAAGGAGCGATAGCTTTCCCATCAGACTCTGATTCTAATCATGCTAATATTCTCTGTCTGGTAACTCACGCTCCACAGAGAAGCCATTGTGATTTCATTTCATGATAGATTCTCCCTGTCAGCAAATATTGCTGCAATACCTGAACATTGGTTGTGTAAGTGATCGCATGAGTATGTCCTCGTCATCTCTGGTCTTGGCTTTTGAACCTCAGCATGCAGCAAAAGCTCTGCCATACATCCTCTGGCTGATGGTTGTTTGTGTAAGTCTTAAACGCTCCTCTCAGCACCTTCATTTTACAAACATGGAAGAACACTTGATGATGGTAGATAAAAGTATGTGCCGGATGACATGCTGTGCAATAAAGATAATGAAAATACGGCACAAGACATGGACTTGCTGATCCTTATCCATGTTGCTGCACACAAGTCCAGTTAGTCTCGCAGTTCAGTGATTGGTTAATCGAGTCTCATCGTCTTCAAAGTGTAGTGATCCGATCCATGTGACCATCTTTACCTTTTATAAACTAGGTAATACAACCCAAATGAACTGTTAAAATGATGCAATATTCAAGTGTAGGTAATAAGAACAACATTGTCTTTATAAAATATGATCGGAAAGTCCACTGAATGGTTTCATTACTTATTATATATTTGTATTTCTGCTGAATAGGTGGAGGTCTGGCATTTATTGATTGATTAAGAATGGGTTAACGGCCATAAGGGTCCATCTAGGACATCTTGACCCTCAATCTTCAGACTGATGGAAATCATGATTGCGTGTGAACACCTGCTGAGTATAATTGTTTTTTCCTTCTTAATAAATAAATAAATATATAGCAGAGATATTTAAAAATTAAGTGTAAAAAGTATCTGTACAAGTGTCAAATTTGCAGCGTTGTTTGTTGTGGTGATTCATACGAGCCACTATTTGACTTCTAGCTAACCGTGGTCATCTCCTCTTCTCTTCACTTCACTGTAATCTGTGACAGCAGTATAAACCCAAACCTGCCTTATATAATCTGATCTCTCTCTCACACACAGACACACGTTGCATGCATGAGTGCACACATTTTCTAGTGTGCACTGCGTGACGGCATGTTCACGAGTGTATGATTGTGAAAATCTAGTAACCATCACTAGACTGTTTTGTAACCTGGATTACAGACAGGATGATCAGGAAATAAAAAATAAATAAAATAAAAAAAAAACTGGCAGCATGACTTCTAAATACACTTTAACCCAGGGGTGAACAATTATATTTCTTCAGGGGCCACATTATATACTGTGACTGTTATTAAATACAGTGACTTTTATACAGGGCCATAAAGCCAAAATAAAGAATTGAATATGATAGTAAAACTTTATAAATATATAAAAGGACATTTTAAAATAAGAATCACAATTTTATTGTATATTACATTTCAATGTCAGTTTATTTAAATATTATAAATAAAAAAAAAGTGGCAAAAAGTGCTATAATGCCATTAAATTAAAGAAGTATTAGTATGTTTGATGTAAATTTCATTAAAAAAATATGATATGAACTAAAAAAAATAATAAAACCAATACCCTTAAATAGGACAAAAAAAGAACAATAGAATCGGGGAGAAGAAAGACAACAACAAGTTATCTTAAACAAGTTATATGTTGAATTAGTAATAACGTTTTTAAATAAACATTGGAATCATTTCTAAATGCCCAGTTTTACAGTATTATTTTGACCTCATGTGGGCCGCATGTGGTCCCCGGACTGCACTTTGCCTAGGTCTGCATTAACCTCTCGTTGAAATGCAATATTTTAGTCATGAAAACTTGTGTTAATTTGTTATTTATCTTTTGAATTTATTCAATAATACCACCATATCTGTGGCTGTGGTAAATACTCCAGATTGTTGGTGACCTCACACCTGAACGTTTGTCATCTACATTTACGGAATCTGTTGTAAAGTTCAGTTTAACCTTTTGCCGGTGAAAACAGTTTCAGAATATAAACACATCCTGGCCATAAACCCCCAGAGTAGAAAACAAGACAAGCAGTGGTTTTGAGATCTTCAGGGAGTATAAAAAAGTAAGGAGGAAGCAAAGAAGTGAAAGAATCTGGCAATATTATACTTATCACGACACACGGGCAACAATATGATATTTGGCGATACTGTAGTAACAAGGATTTATTTGTAGTATTGTGGAGTAATTTACAGACCACATGACTGCTGGAAAATCTGCTGGAGTCCACTGTATCCTCTCATCCTTAGTCATCGCCTGAGAGTCCTTTCCTTCTCACCCCTCCTATTTGTCTCATATGTTGTATCTGTCTCAGTATGTGCTTTCATGTTCAAAAGTTGTGTTGTGTCATGTTATTTTGCATCCCTGCACTAGCGCCCTCTTCAGGAGCAGAGCAGGGATGCCTGTTTTTTCCACACCCGCCCCCACCTTTCTTCATGTGTTTAAGTGCAAGACAAGTTTCGCGCCCAAAACGCAGCCTTAGTGATTGTCTTGCATTTTCCACTTCACCACAATAAATTATCGTTGTGTTCTGACATCACTCTCAATCAAGTTCTTTCTGATTCTGAGATTTCATTGTCCTTTAGCTGCGGAGGATCATTACGACTGCTGCCATCTAGTGTGCGGAAGTTGAATTATAATGCACAAATGACCAAATGCTGTGAATATTTGTATGATAATGGTAAATAAAGTATTGTATTTTACACATACTTATGATAAAAAAAACAAACCATAATGTAAAAGGCCCCAAAAATACTTTGAAACAAGGATTAATTAGTAAATAACATTTAAATATCAATATAGTGGTGTTGGACATATGACTTATAGTGAAAAACCCTGTTATATCTTAGTGTAGCGATTTTCTCTCACACTCTTAGTTGGAAGAAGGAATGATGGGAACATGAAAGTAAATGAAATAAAGGATTAAAGTAATAGTTGTAATTCTGTCGTATATGAAAAAGTTGATGCGAATAATCCGACGTGGACTTGAAAGGATGTTTTATGTGAATTTGTTTTGGTATGTCATGATAAGTGTGTGTGTTCAGAAGGTGTTAGACTTTCAGTAGTGGTCTTCATGTGAGTTCATGTGTGCTAACGTCCCCCTGCAGCAGAAAAATAACACTTAAGTGAACATCCTGGTCTCTGAGCGCATTTGGGTGTGTGTGCGTGTGTGTGTGAATCAGCGAGTCAGTGTAGCAACGACAAACAAATCCATACGAGTCAGAGAACACTCTGGAACACCAAGTCAGGAGGAACATGGGACATCTCTGTCAGTATGTGGAGCTTAAATGTTCATATTCCTTTATGCATGCATGATGGGAGTGTGTGTAAGAGTGTATGTGTTTGTGTGTGTGTGTGTGTGTGCGTGCCTTCATGTGTGTGTGCTCCCCCAGGCGGTCTCCAATCCTTTCTGTGTGTGACATTAGGGAGGGAAGGGAGTCTGAGAGCTGTACTGCCACTACCTCTCATCATCACACACATACACACTCACACACACACACACAAACACACACCAAGCAACAAACATAGACTCACTAGATATAAGCATCTGTGCTACGTCAAGCAGTTAGGAAAAAAACCCATTGTGTCCTTGTGTCTTTGTGTGTGGGTTTGTGTGTGTGTCCACGACGCCATGCTGTCATAAAAAGCTGGCAGCAGATTATGCTGATTGTGTATTGCGTAAGAGAGCATACGTGTAATATCCAGGATGCGATTGGGATTATTTCAATCCAGCAGTGAGTCTGTGATATTGTCATGGCCAGTTAGAATCCCTGCAGCTGCACACCCTCCATTGTTGTCGTAATTACTGTTGGTCATGAGACGCCGGCATCACACTGATGGGCGCACAGACCAGATCGGCTGCTCTCACTGAAACCACCCATCTGGACAGATGTTCCAGTGACGTGGTCATTGGTATGTAAACTCCACGAGTTTGTGAAAAGAAGAGAATATTAATAATTGAAAGTAGAACACGGCAGAGAGATTGCAAATGTTTTCTTTCGCCACTTTCTGAAATAGACTTCCTGCCGCAGGAAACATGACACTTCTTGGTGTAGTTCTTCCAGTGTTAATGCTCATTCTCCATCCTCACCCCTCTTATTCCCGCTTAACACTTACCCCCCTCCTCTTCCCACTCCGCTTCTTAGCTTCCATCATATGCTGCTGGGATCTAAAATTGCGACTTCAAAGATGCTTTCAGACTCATCTAAGTGGATATTAATCACAAACACACACACGCAGTGGATGTTAATTTCAGACTTCAAACACTAAGAGAATTCTGCTCTGAATATTTACACGTGAGCTGAACAATCGGTGCGTTCACTGTTTGTGAATATTTAAGTGTGTTTTGATAGTTATTTTCATATGATATGTATATATATATATTGAATAGTTGCATTTAACATTTCACATTGAAATGTTTTCAAAGCATTAAATTATCTTTTGCAATTTAAAATTTAATCATTTTTTTACGGTAATTTTTGGAATATTTTGAATTGAATGTGTTTTTCTTTACACATAGATTTTAATATTGTAATTTCAGTTAATAAATAAATAGTTCTTTAAATGCAATATTTTTTAATTTGTAACCTTTTAAATTCAATATAAAAATGTTAGAAGAATAGTGCCACCAGGCAATACCAAAAGAGTTCCAAGATACATGATCAAACTTTAAACCAATCATGTGCTGACATTGTAGAAGAATTGATGCGCCAATTCATTATGGCAAAATGAGTATTGTCTGGTGGCACTAATATACCGACACCTCTATATTATTTATAATAAATTAAATGATCTAAATTAAAATATCAAAGTCTATGTGTGAAATGTAATCTATGTGTGTGTAGAAATGATTAGATTTATTAAATTCATCTTTGGCTGTGGTGAATACATATCTATATATTAGATTAAACCATTCAATGTTCTGATAACACTGATATATTTTCATGTTCTCAGATCATAGCTTCACTAATTAAGTAAGACCGTACCACCATCCAATTAAGATGGAAAGCTTCAAACGAGATGTGTAAAGAATATCACTGAAGCTCGTATCTCAGTCGACAACGGTTCCGACTCTAACACACAACCAGCTAAAGAGAGCAAGAAGACCTTAGATACAAGCAGCCAACAACACCAAGAGGTGTTCCATGTAATTGTTAACTTGGTTTCAAATAAAAACTGTAAGGTTCAGCAGGTCAACACGACTGTGTATGTGTGTGTATCAGTGGCCTGTAAGTGACACTGTTCAAACAGAAGGAGTAGGTCTGATACAGTTTCCATGGTGATTAACATGATACAAAGTTGTATCACTTCCATTGCGGCTGTGTGTTGTGTGTCTGTGTGTGTGTATGTGTGCGTGTGTGTGAAGTGTAAAGCAGGTGAGAAGAGCGCAAGATGTCTTAAAATGAGAGCAGATGGGAAGCTGAATGTTATTGGAGCTCATTCATAGTGTGTGTGTGTGTGTGTGTGTGTGTGTGTGTATTACCCGAAGGCATTACATAAACACAATTTCATACCAGCTGAAGCACCAAAAACCTGGTCTCAAACATGCATGGCACAGTCCACTAATGAGATGGAGGATTATTCCTATGATGATGGACAGATTATTGTTTACATGATAACATGATTTCGGATCATCAAAATCATCTTCCATCGTACAGACGCTGTTATTTTGTATTTTGTTGCAAAATCTGAGAGCATCCGCTGAAATATAGGTTAACATTACATTGCATATTGTTAGTGCTGGCACTTTTATACCAGCATTTTTATATTGAATTTAGGAGGCTACAAAGTAAAAATACTTTAGAATCTAAAAAATCCATCGGTTTAAAAAAGCTTTCAAATCCAGTTATAAAAATAAACCAAATTCAACCTTTAACATACAAATTGTTAAATTAAATTTTAAAAGCATTCAATATTCTGATGGTTCGGATATAAATGGCAATTGTATTAAGATTAAATTGTTGAGGTAAACTTTCAAAAACTTCAGGAATAATTGTGTGTTAAGGGACCATTTTATTGAGGCCAAGGCATCAAAACCAAAATGTTGTTGCTGATAAACATGCTTGAGGTACCAACTGGTCCAAAAGACGGTACAGTCTTCTGTGGCAGAGGCAAACAAGCATGTGCGAGTGTATTTTGGAGGGATGATAAGAAAACTCTCTTTATCATGCCTTGAAAAGGGAGCAGCCAGCTGCATATGCAAGGATACTGCATTCTTGACTTCCAGGGATGTCATTAAGCGCTGGGAAGAGAACCCGGAGGAACTCTTGGACCCCTCCAAACCAGCCTCTAATACAGAAGCAGCGCTGGAAGATGATGGACTGTCCACATCAATTACCCTGACGGAGGTCACAAGTGTCGTCAATAGACCCCACAGTGGCAAAGCCCCCGGGATTGATGAGATATGTTGTGAAGTGCTGAAGGCTCTGGCTGTTAAGGGACTGTCATGTCTGTCATGTCAACTTTTTCTGAACATTATGCGAAAGAATAAATGGAGCAGATTAGACTATGGCTCTTAAAAAACGGTGGACCATAGGGTGTAGTGTTTTGTAAAGTGGTTTCACATTACCCAGCCTTCGGGCAAAGTGTGTTCTATAGAGATAGACTTCAGATCCAAGACAACCATCCCTGATCTTTCCTCTTAGATCTATAAGCCAGTGTCCCTGAGATAGCATTTATCTATCGTGGGTTTTGCAGAAGTCATCAGAAAATGCTTTTGGGAACACTATACAGTTGCGTAAAAAATGGAGCATTGCTCTCAATAAATGGATGGACTGAAAAATAGTTTTGTGTCAAGTGAACCATCATGTTCATATATATGATAGTTATGATAAGTCCTAGCTTGTCGTTTATATCCATCTCATTTAATCTGTGCTCTGACCTCATCCCTTCTGCCATGTTGTGGATCAATAACATGATCCACATGTTAACATGTGGACATAACATGATAACATGATAACATGTTGTTTCAGGTTTTCTCAGGTGTTCTTTTATTGGGTTCATAACAGAGGTACCGTATCGGAGGTAAATCAGAATGTCTGCTAGAAAGTCAGTACTAACTTTCATCTCAGGCAAACTTGTTTAGTTCCTATGTGGCTATTAGGAAATGTCTTAAGATGATGTACTTTTTACCTACACCAGCTGTTTTCACCATCATTGGTAATCTGTAAACAACATAGTTCAAAATTATTTTAAATCTGGTTCTCTGTACTTGGATCCTGGTTTCAGGGTTAACCTTTTGGCGCATTTCTAAGGCAAAGTTGTTGTGTTTTGTTTCCACCTTCTACCACCCCCATGTTGACTAAAGGTTGGGATTATTTTCAGAGTAATCCGTTCTTTTTGGAGTTATAGGCCAAATGTATATTCATTTTAATGTAGCAGCTAGCGCTCAGTTGTCTTTGACTTCATGATGCACATGGCCACTGCTTCGATGTCCAGTGCTGGTGAAAACACAACACAAACCATTAGGGTATGGCTATGATGAGCCAGTGGAAAAGGTCAAAGAGTGAGTTGGGTGGCTTCTCACCACGGCTAAACATGTGCCCAGCTCTGTTCTAGCAAAAAACAAACAACTTGTTATTCATATTATAAACGTCACTGTGGTAAGAAACATGTTGTTATTGTTAGTGCCCTTTGAATTAAACCCTGAGGCCAGAACTTGACCTTGTGCCAATAGAATTCTTGAATTAAGGTTTTTCTTTTTTATAGATCTGTTCGCAAGTTGTGTCCTAACACCATGAGTAACATCAATAGGCTTCGTACCGTACAGTCTGATCCTGAATAAAAACAAACACTCTTATTAAGTCTTCTATTTTTGTTTCTTTTGTGCCTGACAGACGCTGAGTTGAGCTGATGAAGTGAATCTGCTTCTGATGATAATGGACTGACTCAAGCTTCATTTCACATCTGAAGAATCAAGATGCAGTAAGAAAATGATGATCAAGCTGTCAAAACTAGTGATTAATGTGCACCAAGAAAGATCTGAGAAAATAAATAAGCTAAACCTGAAAACACTTTTCACAGATGTTAGATCATGCAATATTTTGTACTTCAGCACCTTGAGCCCAAATTAGTTTGACTTAATATATTTTCTTTACCTTCATTAACCAGAGAAGCACTTTCTGTAAACATGTGTCCTTTAATTCTTTCTTGAGCTTTTTCATGATTTAACACTTTGATTATATCCCACTGAGCCTTCTTACATGGAGATTTTTTAAATTGTGATCAGCTCAGGTGAACAGATCCAGTCTTTGGTTTAACTTTCACTAGTTTGCGTGTGAAGAAACCTCCAGAGACATGTAAGTGACAGATGCTAGCACCCATGGGTTCTAGCTCTCTTGTTAGCACGCCAACACACCTGCTCAAGGTCACAGGTGTGACTCTGTTCACAGTCTCCGCCGCCACACTCTCATACGTGCAGCATCATTACTGTCTAAAGTGTGTGGGTGCAGCAGAGAGCTGAATGGTTAATATGCTCCATTGGCCGTTCGCTCCATCACCCTCCTCTCAATACGCTGCCATTTAAACGACACCTATTGGTGTGTGTGTGTGATTGTGCGCGTGTGTTGCAATTAAAGTCCATATTTCGCTCTGACCTTTTGGAATACGCTCACCATGCTACTCTGTCAAGATCTATATAACCCACTTTCATCAGTTAATGAAGAAAACTTTAATGTAACATTTTTTTCAGTTTCAATGCCAGGAAAATTTTGCTTAAAACCCAGAGCAGACAAGAGTAAGGCTTTGAGTCGGACAGTCACGCAATTTGACCCATTCTCACACCTCATTTCTCAAGCTTACATTTACCGTTTACCTCGTATGGAGCTTCAGCCATGAGCCGCACTTTAATCCAGAAGCATCCAAATTCACGCTTAACTTTCCCCAAAAGCCATTCAGAAGGAGGAAATAAACTTCCAGCTTTCAAATGAAGAGCATTGAATCAGCTCCGACTGCCTTGTTGTCCTTCATTATCACGGTTATACTTGGTGATGATTAAAATGCACGTTATGTATTCATTTACAATGACTGCCATAGACATAATCTAGAGAGCGTAGACTAACATCCCACAAAATACCATAACATTTCACTGTAGACTTTTGGGGAAATTAATAATTCATTGTTTCTTTTTTTTTAAACATCTTAGTCACATCTTAGTCATATGTCATATAAGTCAAGGATTTATGACGCTATAGGTGGCATGGAGGTGACACCATATTAATTAATTAATTGTAAGAAGGCTTGTTTTTGGACACACAGATATTGTCATTCTCTGAAACCTGGCAGCCCGGAAAAAATTCCTAAAACTGTGTGTGGCTTTGTGACTACTCCAAAACGTTAGTGTACCAGCACAAACTGTGTGCGTGAGGCTTCTGCAGCACGATCAATATCTGGATCCCTGGATGGGATCAATAATGATTATAGGAGGACGTAATTGAAACATGTTCCCTGAGGCCCCTTCAGACATGGAATAATTAATATTTAAGAAGCCAAATTTGCTACTTTGTTACCTTGGAAACACACTTTATCCCTTGTGATTTCATATATTCTCCAGTAAATTTAATTTAGAAAGTATTTTTGGAGAGTGCAATTGAAGTCCTTCATATGATTTATATTGTTTCATTTTTAAACCCTGGTTTAGTTCAATTTAAGAAGAAATCACGGACTTTCTCCAATGTAATTTTGCGCTATAACCCCAGGCCAGCTGTCACAAATACGTTTTTAGTACAGATTTAAACGTTACGTTTACTCTTCTAATATAACTTCAGCTACATTGACAACTTGCAAGTGTTTGCTCACCACAGCTACGTGTTTCTTACTAAATCACTTGATCAGACTTTATGAACTAACCTCAACACCTCTTTCAATGTTATGTTCAGGAACCCTGACACTTGAGCTCCACACTTTTTGGCATCTGTCAATCACTGACTTGACATGCAGCCTCAAGGCTGACTCTTTAATTTCAACTGCTTTTATGTCATTTAGCAGCAAAACAATGCTACTATGACAGTGTTCCTTCTTTGCACCACGGATTTCTTTAATGTCTGCATTTTATCTTACGATAAGCCTTCAGACAAACACAACAAAATAAAATGGCAAAGCCTGCAAATAAAACATAAAAAATGTACAACCTTATAACCTTGTTCCATCTAAATAATTCTAAACTGCTAAAGACTCTCTTGGATGGAGATTAAACGTCCATGTAAACAATACCTTCACTTTTTCGATCTGAAAATATTTATTTGATAATTAATATTGAAAAATATTTTTTCTAGATTTTTGATACCTACAAGTTCCTTAAGTCCAGCAGGTCCAACTGACATTTTCTGTAATGGTCTCTCAGGCTCAGTTCATCTACAGAAGATATTGGTCATATCTACATGTTATGCTAATTTCTGAAAATTCAACCCAGGGGCAATACATTTTCAAACGGCGGATCTGTGCAACTGTCTGCACAGCTGAACTGCAAAATCTGGAAAAAAAAATAAAGGTCACAGCCCTGTGTCTTACTTGTTATCTTGAAAGATGTTGTCTAATATAATTACCAGCTACGAAGAAGTTATTATTCAGCAAAATCTGTCAAGCTTGTTGATTTATGAAGACAACATTTCCAGCTTTGATCTTTGTTAATTTCCCCTGACGTTAGCTAACGTTGGTCTTTAGTTCTAAAGAGGCAGTTTTCCTCAACAAAAGTCTTCAGTTTCAGTCTTCTTCTGGTCTTACCTTCCTGGAATGGATCAGCCTGTCCCCGAAGAACAGACAGCCTGGCCTTGAAAGACTGTAAACTGGGTAGAAATTGGGCTCAATAGACCTATCAGCTTAAAAAGTTGGCTTCAGTGCAAATGGTCGGGCTTGACCAGTTGGAAACAGTGGGTGTTGAGAGGGACCAGATTAAACTGAATTAGCAAAAGGCAAATGACTCAGAGGTTAAATAATGGAGACACGGCATGTTTTTTAATGAAGAAGAGCACTAATGACCAGGATCATTGCACTCATCCATTTAATAAGGAGTGGATTCATAAAGAAACTTCAGCTGACGATGTCAGCAGCAGAACTCACTGAGAAGGAAAAGAGTACTCTGATCTTAAGGACACTTCCTGAATAAATTACCCCCTCCACCCCCCGCTGATAGGAATCAGGTAGAAGACTCACTGGAAATGTCATTGATCTGAAGAAACATGCATGGCTGCGCCTCAGCAGATCTCACCGCAGCGGGAACATTCACTGATAGTTTACACACATGGTTACCTTCCAGAAGGTGCATGCCATGATTACATCTCAAGTCATGTGATGCTTTCATGAGAATCACATCTTTACTGAGTAAGATTTATGTAGAAACACGGAAATCCTTTGACCTTTTCATCCAAAGTTTTTTGCTGCATAAAATCCATTCTGTTGTTTTGTGTATTTGTTCTGCATTTGTAGTTCCAGGTGGATGGTCCCATACACTACCAAAGATATTATCTTGAAGCAGATGATTCGTTATTTGGTTTGAAATTGATGCTATTGTTTCGGTCTAAATGACAGTTCGATACAAAAAAAAAATCTCTCCTGAGCTCGGCCATAAGCCCGGAATAGGTGTATGTGGGATAATAGGTTAAGAAAATATCAATACTTGTGAAGTAAATACATTACATACAAATAAATACATTGTTTTTAGCTTGTAACAAATTACCAAAATCGGTTTATCTCACTTCAACCACACTATACTGTTTTGTTGCTGTTATGTTGATTCGTTTTACCTCTAAATACCTGCATTTATTTTAAAAGGTATGTAGCATCCGGATTCAACAGAATCTACTTTGTGGACAGTATTAAACAATTTCATGCTTATCATAATTATTTGACCGACCCAGTAAAGTCAACCTGAAGTTGTGTCTCAGCCAGTTGATACTAGTCGAAGTGTTACAGTGTACAATCCATTTGTAATCTCCGCCTACAAGATCAAATCCCAGGTGCTGACATATTCACCATTTAAAAGGGTGGAGAGTAATATGTAATACCAACTTAAAAAAAATCCAAATACCTGCATACTGCTCGCCTGTAATGTCCTTCTTGTATTGAGGCATAGGCAAGATAAATTCTGAAAAAAAGTTAAATAGTCCATATTTGAAGCTTGTTTTTAGCAGAGGCTAAAAGTCTAACATGCTGCTCTGAAAGGAAGTAGTCCAGGTAAATATCACAAGAGCTCACATTGTAGACACTAGACACTGATGGCTGTGTCGCACGTTAGCTGCTTTATTTATTTAGCTTATAAATAATTCCAACCCTTAGGGTTTAATCTACATTTTGGGTGGACCATCCCCTTAAAGGGCACCTAATGTGAAAACCCAACTCTCCTGACTTATTCACATGTTCCAAATGTTGAAGTCGTTCTCTTCAAAATGCAGTAGGTCATTCATCATGACGTTTTGAAGTTGCTACTTAATAAAGTTCTCGTCTGAAATCTCGCCAAACAAGATTACAGTTTAAATTATACATTCTGAGGTCACTCTGGTGGAAATGTCCTCCCCTAGAAGCCCTAAATCAGTTAAGATAATCGTGAAACAAAATAAATATTTATGAAAACATGGTGAGAGTTACTTCTGCCTTTATGTGTTTTAGTAACTTGTATATTAAGCAGCAAATCTTATTATTATTAATCGTTTTCAATATACAAAACGGGAGTTTCAGGGGTGAGTTTGAAATTTATGTGAGTCCTTGAATGCAACTCGTGTTTTTGTGACCAATCAGAGCAGAGTAGGCGTGGTTGCTTGGACGAGATTTCTTCTCAGCCAAAACAGCACATTTTAAGTGGGCGGGGCTTAAGCGTATTTTCTAATGTAAATATGTTTATTAAATGAAAGTTTTGTGCAAAAAGAAATATACTGATGAGTATAATAGAGGTCTTAGAACAATTTAAGAGACACTTAAATCATCACATTAGGTGCCCTTTAAGTTAAGAAATGTTCACTACTACAAACTACTCCAAGTTTATTTTCATACCGCATTGATTTAAAATATAGGTTCATACAACTTGTTTTTTATCCTGTGAACTAATACTTATATGTTTAATTGGAAATAATTACTTTAAATCAAATACAATGTGTTCACTTAATAACTGAAAAGTGGGAAATTATTTTGTATTGCCTTTGATGGAAGCTGTTACAGTAAGAGTGTGAACAGACACATGCACTCAGATGTTGGTGAGGCATAGATCTGTCCTTATCAAGCCAGTAGATAGTCTTAGACTTATTAATAGATATGATGTGCTCCTTCATCAAGAACCTGACAGAAACATCTTTACTCTGACAACTTTTTCACACCCACTATTTTCATGAAGAATGTCCCCTTCACACGGGAGGGGAAGTCAATGAAAAACTGTTCGCAAAGGTCTGATTGTTTTTTAGCAATCGTGCCAAAACAATCTTCTTGTTTTCCCATGTCTTAAGAGAAATGTTTCTCTCTGGTTTGCTATTATACTTTCACAGCGGCGGTGTGTTTTAACCAGGGTTAAACTGGGTCAAACTAATAAAACGCAACAGGACATTGTCATCAACTTGTCCTTTGCAGTTACCGTCACTGTGAGGAGCAAACATGACGTGATGTCATAAGTCATTTGAGACACACTAAACAAAATGGATCAACAATATTATCTAAATAGACATTAAAATAATAACTGATTGATGTGATGGAAATACGAGGTTTTAATTTCTCCTTATAAAATCAAACATCTGTTTGAAGTTGTCCTATGCCGACAACACAAACTAAATGTTTTAAACTCTAATTAATACTCATTTCTAGTTTCTAGTGTCATGAAACGGTTTCCAAACATTAGGAGAATCTTACCATCAACCTCCTTCCTGCTCCCACCTCAAGTGGGTGGAGTAGAGCATCTGTTAAACTTGTGCTTTGAACCTGTTTGTTCAGTGATCTTCAAACAAAAACCTCACTGTAAGAGAAGGCTGGTGCCACCGCAGTCATAACATACACTTGGTGGGTCTTTTTTGTCCTTTTTGTGAATCGTGTATTCATGTTCATTTCAATGGCAGTCTGACAAGTATATTTGTGTACATTCTTTTACACATGTCATCTGATTTGGTTTTTCCAATAAAAGGACAGAAAGAAATTAAGAAAACCAACAACAAGATAAATAAAATTAATTGATGAAAAATCTTTATAATTATTATGAACACAATATAATACACTTCAGATTTACAGCAAAATGTTCATTTTGTTTTAAAAAATTAGACAATTTATATATTTTAAGATTGTTTTTTCAAATTAATAATTTAATTCAATCATTTCTTTATTGCAAGTTTGAACTTGTTCATTTTTAAATAATTGAATGGAAAAATGTAATGATCTTTAAATTAATGCAGATTTTTTTTTACACCCTTGTTTGATATTGTATATAATATATTCAAGAATATACAATAATTCAAGAATAGATATTCCTAATTCAAAAGTAGCCTTTTAAATTCAATAGAAAAGTATTTGGTACCACCATGATTGGCTAGAATTTCGATCAAGAAGCTTAGTACTCCTTTGGCAATGTCTGACGGCACTAAAATACTTTTTACAGTATTATGTCTTTGATTAGGTTCACATGAGCTGTTATCAACTTTATTTTATAAATATTGATAAACATGTCTAAACGAGAGTCCACATTTGGAGTATCACAAGTCTGTAACTTATTTGGACCATTTTTTCCCAACCATCAGGAGAATAGATATTTATCATATTATTTCTTGTTTTTGGTGATTAATGATATTTGATTTGTAGTATAATTTCTTTAAAACATGTTACACATCAAGAATGTATTAATGCTTCTATTTTCAAACTTTTCTGTTGATGACATTGTTTAGACATCCCTTGCAACAATCCCAGAACCCGTCATGACTCCTTTAGAAAATTTGATTGCCCACTAGACCAGCTGTCAGTCAAGGCATCAGGTCAATCTTAGCAGATGTGCAGGGTTCAGTTTTGATTATCGGGTCATTCAGTTGTCATGCAGATGTAAACGTCTTACTGAAGGCTTAAGTGTGAGTCAAGATTGTGTGTGTTTGTGTTTGTGTGTGTGCAGGATCGGCTTCAAGGTTACGCATTAATCAGGCCACATATCTCCGTCCGTTATCAGTCGATAAAAACTCTCTGTTTCTAATCTCCTTGTCCTCCATTGATCATTTCCTCCTCTCGTTCTCTTCCCTCCTCCTCCCTTTAATTAACACTTTATTTCTAATGAGGCGACCCTGATTACCTTGTTCCAGGCTGAAGCACAGCGAGACTGATCAAACATGATCCAGGCAGTTCCACAGAGACTCAGACAAAGCCTCACCTGACTTTTTTGAGGACTTCATTAGCTTCACTTCAAGGACTCCCCTAAAAAAAAAGACGTGAAAAGTTAGGTTTTTATTCAAAATCCCTCCCTTGGCACAGACCTCACAAACGTGCGCCCCACTTATTTACCTCATTGACATTTTAATTGTCTTTTAGATGTTTATTATTGCAATCACTTAATGAGCGTGACAGCTTGATAGAGTGGATGTGGGGAAACAGTGTTGGTGCTTTCTCACTGCATCAACTCCTGCATAATCTCAACAAGAGGCATGAAATCAGAGATTTAATCAGGCTAATGGAGGCAGCTTCTTATTGTGTATGGATTTTATGTGTAATGAGGAAACTTACAGGAGTGGAAAGTATTTGTTCTCCAGTCGAAGGTTCTCACTGGTGCTGATCCGAGCCCGTCAATAAAGTGTTCTGGATGAGGAGCTGAGCAAGAGTGTTCATTTTTGTGTTTGTCTGAGCATGGCTGATTGATGATAATATCCTTCCAATTCAATTTTTCGAATAAAGCGCATTAACTTAAACACTTCAAGATTATTTCTCCTCTCCTTTAATGTCATTAGAAAGCTTGGAATTGTACCAGCAACCTCTTAAGTAATTACATTTCTTTAGTGCAGGTTGAAAGAGACTTTAATAAAGAAAGTACATTTTTTCTTTTATTATTCCTGTGTCCTTTTCCGTGTTGAAAAAGTAAATTAAAGTTAAGTAACACATTACTCTTTATTTTATTTTTAATTTTCTCTTTAAATTTGTCGTAACACATTAGTTGAAGTCACGACAAATAGAAAGCTAATATATTACAGTGCAACTGGTAACATGTGTTACATTTCATTTTGAGTTAAGGTTCTTTTCTATACAAATTCTTCACCAGTGATTAGTCGAGGAGGAAAAAAATCTGCACAAATCTTTACTTCCTGTGTATCTTGTAAACGAATCAATGGTCATCATACATTTGATAAACTTAATACTGAGATCGAGAACATTGTCTTGGAATATAACCCACAAGTTATGCATGTTAAGGAGATCTACAAGTAACTATGTTAAGTGAAGTTTTATCAAGTTTCATATTTTTTTGAAGTCCTTAAAAAACTTCATGTCCATTTTCTTCTCATTAAAATATGAATCATGAATCCAAAACGTGTGGTTTTTGGGGTTGTAAGTAAGTAAGTAAGTCATTTTTATTTATATAGCGCTTTTCCAGACCAGGGTCACAAAGCACTTTAACAATCAAAACAATATTCAATAAAGTATATACTGTACTTTAAAGGTCAAGATAAAACTGACACACACAACAGGAGTTCCAGAAAATCAAGGAAAAGCCTGAACAAATAGAAACGTCTTGACCTTTTAAGTATATATTTTATTGAGTATTGTTTTGATTGTTTGTGCCCCTGGTCTGGAAAAGCGCTCTATAAATACGAATTACTTACTTCCTTGCCCAACACTGATCATAGTCACATGGTGGATGTGCTTAGGAATGAGCTCTGTAGCGCATTAGTGATGCAAACACCCTTGAAGCTGATTAAAGCGAGAACAACAACATTAAAGCGCCAAGAATTGTCTTTGTTAAGAGGCCTCGTCCCCTGAGAATAGTTAGAACTTGAATTAGTTACAGAGATAAACCTCAATCTGCAATTCAAACCAACTTAGTTAGGTGTTTGATTAGAACAAGTGTGTCATCGTTGACTGTGCTTCTGTTTCCACGACCTCTGCTTCAGTCTTACAATTCTAGCTGAATCACCTTCCACCTGCTTTATATTCTCCTTTATTTCTCCCAGCCTCTGACCTTGAGAGCGACCGGAGTTCAGGTTCTGCTGGACCAACTGTCTCCGGACCAGTATGTGGGGGAGACAGTTGCTATGCCGGTTGTTAGGCAGATGACGTCAGCCTTAACTAATATCAAGCTCAACATTGAGACAGAGGACACAGTGGAGTGCCACAACTAAAGCCTAATATCATCCTCTATAATCCTGGAGTGTGTTGGAACATGAAGAGTTCTTCTTTAACTGATCATTACGCTGTGACCAGATTGCTAATACAGAGAAGTTCTATTGTCTCACTATAAAGAAAAAACATTTCTTGACATCTTCAATTATGTTTAATAGTCTGTGAGTACCTCTGAGGTAAAAGTACAGCGAAGAAAACCACCGGTGGTTTTTGTGTTGGTTGGTTTGAAGACAAATGGACACTTGAGCATCAAAATAGACTAATTTCCCAAAAGGCTCATTTAATAATTTAAACCATTCCAGACAGATAAAACAGGAAGGCACAGTAATTGTAGTGACACACGTGACACTTGCTTTTATATTTGGAAGTTAGGTCAGAAAAAATGCGTCTACACACTGGTGGGGTGGATTCAAATCCCACAGCATCACATTATATTCTGACGAAAGAAGAAAGGGATGAGGAAGAAGAGCAAAAAAAGGAATCAAGTGATATTAAAATGGAAAAGCAATGCAAGGTGAATGATGTTATTGCGGAATCTCCCTCAGCAGTTTCAATCTGGTTGAAAGATGTGTATTTCCTCAAAGTGAAAAAGATCACAACAAAATTAATCATATATGGGATGTTTTTTTGGTTTATTTTCAAGGTTTCATGTCTCGCCATGCGATAATAATTTGTGGTCGGCCATAGTTACACACACACTATAGATGTGCTACGTAACAAGCAAGGAGGTGGAGGGGAAAGGAGGAGGGTGTTCTTCTGCGGTTTTGTTATTGCAATTTTTAAAATTAGTATTGTTTTATTAATTATTATCTGTATATAGCAGCTTCTGTTTTTTATGGAAAAATGTCAGATGTATGAATAATTTTACAATATCCATCATCTTGTCTTATTGTCAATGTGTATAGAAATTAAAAAAAAAAAGACTTATAATAATGCCGTTAGATAGTAAAATACAAATACATTAGCTAAAATCCCAATTTTATTTTATATCAATTTGTTCTAATTTAATATGATAAAAATGGAAAAAAGTATTTAAACCCATTACTTAAAGAGCAACTAATGTGTTGATTAAAGTGTGTCTTAAATAGATTTGGACCTCTATTGTACATCTGTATGTGTCTCTTTGTACAAAACTCTCTTTCGATTTCAATATTTACATTACATTTCTGGAGATAAAATCTTAAATCTCCATCTCCAAGGGACTTGATTACAGCTGGCTGGAGGAGTGAAGACCATTATTACATCACAATGGTTTTTAAAGTTATTACTTCAGAACATGGTCATGATGAGGGACTTACTGCATCTTGGAGAGAAAGATTTCAACATTTGAAACGTGAGTGAATCAGGAGAGTTAGAGTTTCACATTAGTTGATTTTTAAGCAAGTTATATTTAGAGTCAAACTATTTGCTATTTTTACTTTAACCTCATGGGGGCCACGGGAACTCAAACAAAGGGCCACAAGCCTGCTCTATAAAGACCTGTCGGTCTCAGGCATGATTTGTACGTTTGTGTTGCAACTCTAAACACACGGTGGAAGGTACCATCTTCATAAGAGACAAGTTATTAGATCATTCTGTGTCACCGCTGGGGAATCTAGGGCTGATCCAGACTAATAGATCTACACTCTGATTGGTGTGAAACCTAATGAAGCTGTCAGCACCTGGGTGGACTCAGCAGCTTAAACGAATGACGACGAGACAACAGCAGGTGGAAAAAGCAGAAAGAATTCCAATGAAGCCGACAAAGATGCTTCTCCATTCATAAAAGCATCCGTAAACCATTTCAGGGATTCCTCTGACATCTCATTGAGATGCTGTGAATGTGTTTCCTAGTGAGCAAAGCAGTTCCTTCTGGCTTTTCATCACCTGCTGTTATCAGTCCTGAAGTCAAGCAGGAGACATTGTCTCTTTTACTTTTATGTTTGAATTCTAAACATTGAATTCTTTACTTGGTGATTCACCTTTTGAGCAGCATTTTCATCTCTAAAGGTTCCAACCTTCTCTCCTAAATCCAGACTGACATTTCCTCTTCAGCGCCACTGAATCTGAGACGATAACTTTGAGAGTGTTCAATGTAGCAGCCGGCCCATGAGTTCGTTGCTCTCTCCGACCTAGAATCTTTTGTTCCTGCTGCATCTCCAGACGAGTCAAACACTCTCGTCGCAGCATCAGGGTTCACTGGTCCGATTTTGCCGTCACTTGTGAGGCGGGAAGGTCTTGCCTGCCACTTTAATGTGGCTGCTCTCGGTGACCTCCGACCTTAACGCGCAGAACTGACGCACACTCTCCGAGACGCTGCCTCACATGCCCGCCGACATGCTCACTGACGTGCTCGGACAGCTGCATTCCAGCGGAAAGCTCAGCATCGTCCTTAAATCTGACTAATTATGCATCTCATCAGCTGGCCGGCGCTGCGAGGATGTGATCCTGCCCACGCGTTTGGACGCCAGCCGGCTCTCCTCCTGCCGTCCTTGTCTCTGCATTCTCCTTTTCTGTCGTTACACTCCTTCTGTTATGCCCTTTCAACACAGATTTACTTTTTTCTTCACCTGCTTTGTGCAATTATATCGCTAAAGCACCAGTGTGTTCATACAGACATACACTTAAAACGTCAGAGATTCATTGATTTCTATAAAGCTAGTTTAATCAGAAAGGTCTTGTAAAGATGATTCCAATGATATAAGTATCCCTTAAATAATTCACTCTCAAAACATGCATAGAAAAAGCAAATGAACTGTCCAGATTGAACAAACTCGCCATAGGTTGTTTAAATATACAGTAATGTAAACATAAAGCACAGTTACAGTGTATTTTTATTGATTGAATAATAAATCAATTCAAAAGAAGTGAAATTTCAGTAAACATGACGGACGGACTCCATTCGAGTCAGATTACAAGCGAATCTGCAATCGGTGGGTCCAAAAGACAGTGTACTAGGGATTCCAATTAATATTTCACTTGCCTTAAATGTTTTGCGAGGATGTTTTGTTGAGTGAAAACTTCCAAATGTTGAACATGGTCAATCTGAAATGTTCAATATTGCTAACAAACAAGCGCATATGTTCTACGTCATCGGCATTGTTGTATAGTGGGGACGAAAACAACGCAAACACAGTTGAGCGGGGAATACAGCGGTTCATCAGATATTCAGATTACGCAATCAAACGTTAAACGCACTGATTGACCACTTATGATATACAGTAAGCGGCAAATACACACATGGATAAATTAAGAGTTTGAGTGTCTATCTGCACGTGTGCACTTGTGTGTTATGTATGCACGAACAGAAAAAGATGAGGGCTTGGCAGTATGACCTTAATTCCATTATATTCAGTGCAATAAAAGTTTCCGATTTTGACATTGAATCCAGTTAAGGTAACAATTGGGGGTATAAGAAAATCGTATAAAAATACTATTAATTTAAAAGGCATGGTATTTATTTTTCTTGTATTTTAAATGATATTTAACTTTTTATATCAGCAAAAATGTTTTGTTAAAAATTAAACTTCTGGACGCTAGATGGGAGCTGTCATTACTTCCCCCTAAAGGAACAAAGATATCCCGAGAAGGACTGAGGACAAGAGTATACAGCAGCTTTTACAGCTGACATATTTTAGTTTCAAATCAAATGAAAGCGAATTTGTGAGTCATGCGGTCTGTAAATTCTGCAACACCAGAGTCAAGTCTACAATACTACTAATATAGCCTTGTTCCTACAGTATTGTAATATATTTCAATATATAATTTCATTGCCTGTGTCATGATGAAGGCAAGGGAATCTCTAGCATAGACCACATTTTCTACCGTCTACTACAAAGACAGTGTATATACCCCACAACCGTAATTTGCACCCATTTTGTGATTTTCGTTTAAAATAAATGTCCTTCAGTTTTTAAAGTTTGTTTTAGCATTGGAAATATCAACATAATTAACATCCAAAACAAATGCGCTCGATGACACAAGAGGTGGCGATAATGTTCAGGACTTTACAAACAGTAATGTTAAATCATCTGTTCTTACATTTAAATGAAAAAAATCATTGAAAAGTTTCCAAACTTTGTTCATTATTTTGATTACAGCTATAACCATACAAATATAAACACACATTCAAAAACATGAATTTGTTTCCAGCAGTTTTTTCCATCACAGGCTTGTCGTGCAAAGATAATTTTTCTCAAACACAGTTCTGTCACAACAAACATGCATGCACAGCTGTGTGACACGGATTGGCTGACAAGGTTTTTTGGTTACTTGCCGAAGGGAGCTCTGGCAGTTTTCCACCTGCCAGTTCAAACTATGATATGTAATCTGAAATCTTTGTTGGACCGGACGACTGGTACCCTTCGTTCCTGAGCCAAGTCCTGAGACATTGTTGTCGCGGCCCTGTAGCCATCATTGTGTTGATGGCCTGTGACGTGCTTCGTCACAATCATGATTGTCAGGGTCGCATCTGTGGTGGGACTTTTTTCCCAACATTTGTGGCTACAAACTGACAGATTGTGGAGCAGATTTGTTGACAGACAGTGATGAAGGGATGATGAAGGCGGCAGAATGAGTGGATGGACAGACAGACGGTCATGAAGAGAGAGAGGGCAGTGACAAGTGAGGATTCAGGGGATGACAGGAGTCTGAATTATGATGATGAAAACTGGGTCCCAGTTGTGATAAAAGAGCTGGACACATGACGGAGCCAAGAGAATCGTCATCTTTGGTGCAAACTGAGTCTTCAAAGATCATCGGTAGAAAAAATAAAATCTACTTTCTGTGTCTAATAATACTTTTATTATGCATGAACACAAAGGAACAGATGAGGGTGACAGATAGTGTTTGTGTCGCTGTCTTATCCTCCTGCCAAATGTCTGGTCTCATTCACAACAAATGAAGTCTTCTGCTGCGCCACTTTGCCTGGTTGTCATGGAAACTCTGTGTTGTCACCTCTTTGATGTCACCCACCTTTACACCTGCTCAGGGTCGATTCATTGTGACATCTTCAGCTTGCTTTCGGTGGTTTGGCAACAAATTATCGAGAAGAGTAGAGCATACAATATATGTCAGCCCAAATCTTTTGATCTATTTTTACCAAGTTAGACTACAAATTCCCAGCTGTATCTGTTGCCATGGCAACCTGCCAGCTGTTACATAGTAAATAAGGCTTGTTGTTAGATGTACTGGTATTTCCCACTGACACCTTTGTTTCCTCCCGCAGGAGTGTTCTACCTGAGGAATTCTTGCCCGTCTAGTCGAGTCGAGACACTTTTGGAAGCATCAGAAGAATACAGAAGAGAAAAACAAAATCCTGTTTAAATGGCTTTTCTGGCTAAACCAGAGACTCCTGCCTCCCTTTTCTCCCGCCTCTCCTCGTCCTCCTCCTCCCTCCTGATTTTCTTCTCCGTCCTGGTGCTGTCGTCCTGCCCTGCATCTGTTCATGGAGGCTCGGCCAAAAACTGCTCAGCCCAGGGAGACCCCTGTCAGGAAGGTGGGTCACGAATATATGGTTCAAATCTTTAAAACCTTTTTAGATTAATCACGGCCTTATTGTAGAGACATTTCGATGAATCAGGGTTAAATAGCATCACACTTCTTACATTTCATTTTGCATGAGCGTTTAGTGTTGATTAATCAATGTGTCAAACTCTATCCAACACGCCAACTCATTTCATGTGCCCCAGCAGATGTTTAATTTCTTCACCTATAAAGATATAAAAGATAAGGCCCTTTTGTGATTGAGTTCAACAGCCCTGAGCATAATATTAAAATAGTCATGTAAATATATGTAGTTGTGAAATATGTTCTGCACTAATATAAACAGTGAAATATCTTCAGGAGTCGTGCTGCCTGTGTGGAACCCTCAGAATCCATCCGTCGGTGATAAAGTGGCCCGCGCTATTGTGTACTTTGTGGCCCTCATATACATGTTCCTGGGCATGAGCATCATCGCGGATCGCTTCATGTCGTCAATAGAGGTACAAAAGCTTATCCTCCAAACATGCAATTACTTCCCGACACGATCCTCACATGGCTCTTCTCGCCAGGTCATCACCTCGCAGGAGAAGGAAATTACAATCAAGAGACCAAACGGCGAAACTACCACCGCCACGGTTCGAATCTGGAACGAGACGGTGTCTAATCTCACCCTGATGGCGTTGGGCTCCAGTGCTCCGGAGATCCTGCTCTCAGTCATCGAGGTGAGTTATTTCCTGCCGGTGCGACTTTCATGATGGCGTCTAATGTCACGTCCGCTTCTGCAGGTGTGCGGCCACAACTTCGAGGCAGGGTCTCTGGGGCCCAGCACCATCGTAGGAAGTGCCGCCTTCAACATGTTCGTCATCATCGCGCTGTGCGTCTACGTGGTCCCGGACGGAGAGACGCGCAAGATCAAGCACCTGCGTGTGTTCTTTGTCACTGCAGCCTGGAGCATCTTCGCCTACATCTGGCTCTACCTGATCCTGAACGTTTTCTCTCCCGGTGAAGTTCAGGTGAGCTACTATTAAGAAGAAAAATGAAAGCTTCTTTGGATGAAGGAGGTGTAATCTTAATCTCTCTTTCTCTGCAGGTGTGGGAGGCGGTCCTCACCTTCCTCTTCTTCCCGCTCTGTGTGCTCCAGGCCTGGGTGGCCGACCGTCGCCTTCTCTTCTACAAATACGTCCACAAACGTTACCGAGCGGACAAGAGCCGCGGCATCATCATCGAGACGGAGGGCAGTGCCGACGGGGTGGACGGACGAGGCGGGGCACTGGGTCCGGGCGGGTTCACCAAGATGGACATGCTGGAGCTGGATGGACAGTTGGGGCTGAACTGTCACAGCGGGATGGATGGTGGAATCCTGGAGGACGGCGGTGCCAAGAATGAAGACACGGAGGCCAGGAGAGACATGGCGAGGACGCTCAAGGAGCTGAAGCAGAGACACCCTGACAAGGACATGGAGCAGCTGATCGAGATGGCAAACTACCAGGTGAGCAGAAATTATAGAGACATTATAAAGAGTTTTCAACGGAAATCAAACAATGTTTAACTATAATCAAACAAATGTACACTGTAATCCAACAATCTTTTACTATAATTAAACATGTTTTTTACTGTAATTAAACACTTTTCAATTGTTGTTATCCAACATTTTTCAATCAGTATGGATAACTACAAGGTAAGAAGCAGCTATTATAGATAAATACAATTTCTACAACCGCTAAAATGGAAACTTGTGATTCAGTACATATACTTTGTACACATTAACAACATTTTTGTGCAGATCAGGCATCAGTGAATTCACACATAATCCCTGCTGAATAACGAATACAGAATACTTGGTGCAATTTTTGACCTTTAAAGACTGGGACCATAGATCAAACTGTCTTAATCAAACGGAAAGGAAATATAAATCAATATGCATGAACTCTACATCCTAACAACGCGGCACCTTCTTTAAGTCCAATCAGCGTTGACCTTTACAACTTGCAGAGAAGAATCTCATTACATTGTTTGCTATTTTTCTTCTCTGGACTTTTAACGAAAGTGTTCGCTATGATAGGATTGGTTTCTATTTCCTCTGTGTCACATTTTGCTGCTGAGATTGATATAATCGTTCAGGCAGGAAATGAGTTATAAAAGTAAAACTAGTCCACTGAATTTATATAAAATTGATGTTAAATCACTTTTCACCAACGCATCCCGTCAGTTATTAGCAACCTTTTATTAGTTTAATCCAGCTGTCTTCAAAATACCAAATCAGCTGTTTAGATTTACAGCTGGCAGATCCAATGAGTGGGCGGGCCTTATAACAAAGATAGCAGCCCATTGGTGGACTTTCCAGCTTATGGGGGCCTGTCCAATCAGCACAACTTTCACATACATCTGTGACTGTGTATTGTCAATAAACTTGTAAATGTACATTTAATTATTAACGAAATAAAAATAAAAAAGTGAAAAATATATATTGATATATTTATATAATTATGATAATAATTATCAATCAATCTTCTGATTTATTTGTCAATTGTGGTTCAGGTTCTGATGCAGCAGCAGAAGAGTCGAGCGTTCTACCGTATCCAGGCGACCCGAATGATGATCGGAGCTGGTAACATACTGAAGAAGCACGCGGCTGACCAGGCCCGCAAGGTGACATCCTCGCCACTGATCAAACTCTCCAGTGGACACGCCTCTGACCACACTTTTCCTGCAGGTGGTGAGCAGCAAGGAGACCCAGGCCCAGGAGGATGACCCGCACACCGTCAGTCTGGAGTTTGAACCAGCTTTGTATCAGTGCTTCGAGAACTGTGGCTCTCTGAAACTCACTGTTGCGCGACATGGAGGAGAGCCAGGAGTCACTGTCAAGGTGAGAAGAAACACAGAAGTATTGAAGTGTGATTTAGTGAGCAGCGCTGTAGACGATGACTGTGTTTCTCTGGGATGGAGAGTGACGATAAAGAAGCGTTTGTTATTGTCAGAGAATATCTAACCAGAGGCTTTGCTTTAATGAAGCTGTTTTTCTGTCGTCCCCCCAAAAGCCGCCTCTTCTTTATCTAGCTCATCGTCCTCGCTCTTTTATCTCTTCTTTTTCCTTCTCCCGCCTCAGGTGGACTATCGCACAGAGGACGGCACAGCCAATGCAGGTTCAGATTATGAGTTTGCAGAGGGAACGCTGTTCTTCAAGCCCGGGGAGACTCTCAAAGGTAAGAGGAGTGTTTGATAACATTTAGCGTCGGCTGACCGGAGATGAATATATTGTTGTTGCAGAGATCACGGTGGGAGTGATTGATGATGACATCTTCGAAGAGGACGAGTATTTCTACGTCCACCTGAGCAACCCTCGCATAGTCGGTTATCCTGAGGTGGACACGGCTCCGCTGGACAGCAGCTCGGCGCCCAAAGCTGTGCTCGGTGATAATCACACTGCGACGGTCACGATTTATGACGATGACCACGCCGGTAAGAGAACAAGTATTGATCTAGTATAAACAATTTGTGTAGAAAGAACAATAACGGCTGAATAGACTCTGGATCCACTTCCTAGATGATTTATCGCATCTTGTCCTTCACATCGATTTAGATTACAAGTTTTATACAATTTTACACTTTGAATCAAACACAGTTTTTTTTTACACACAAAACAAAGTAGAAATTTCAACTCTTATCAAAACATTATGTACTTTCAAACTAATTTCAACTGTAAAAAATCGTTTTGAAAAACCACAATGTTCAACTGTAATCAAACCATTTTCAACAGAAATCTTCAACTTGAAAATGCTGACTCGAGATAAAACTTAAATGAAATCATCGCTTCTTGGAAATCTAAAGAGGAGAGACTAACATGTCACTTTCATGAAAGCCTCACAGGGGTTTTTGAGTGAATGCATGAGTAGGAGGATGAGTGGGACGCCATTATCTAGGGACGTGAGTAGGTTTGTTGTGGGTGGACTCCTGAGTGATATAGCCTCACTTCCTTCTCAGGAATCTTCACCTTTGAGACTTCCAGTCAGAAAGTGAGTGAGAGTGTCGGTGTCATGGAGGTGAAGGTGCTCCGGACCTCGGGGGCCCGGGGCCTGGTCGCTGTTCCTTACCGGACTGTGGACGGCACCGCCAGAGGAGGGGAGGACTACGAGCTGTCATCGGGAAAACTGGAGTTCCAGAACGACGAGACCATGTGAGTGTTCAGAGGCCTTTTCTTGTACATTGAGAATTTCCTGAAAGACTTCCGGGCCGCACACAAAGAGCAACATCAGACCACTTTCACTGAAATGCAGTTTTGTCCAAAAGCACAAACCTAATGTGCTGATGTAAGCAGTGTTAAATTGACCGACACATAAAGCTGTTGCTGATTCCTCACAGCCTACGAGGGTGAATAAAATGTGGTGGGCTTGAGTGTGTGTGGCGGCATGTGTGTGCGTTATGGTCCTTCTTTCTTCCTGCCTTGACTCTTGTCCAGAAATGTTTCCTGAAATGTCTTAAACGTGACGAGATGAATGGCAGGTGTGTTACTCAATCACACAATACACACATTTTTATTCTGTGGATTCTAGAGAACAACCTGTTAAATTACAAACACAACCTGACTTGTGGGGTGAAAGTTGTCATTAACTGGTGGAAAATTAACTTTTTGGTAAATATGGGTTTCAAATAAGAACGTCAGTATGAATCTGTTTGTACAAAACTCTCTTTTGATTGACATATTTACTTTAGAAAATGTGCTTTAACCCCGCCCACTAAATCACTATTATCTGGAGATAATCACGCCAACTCTGCTGTGATTGGTCGAGCGTCAAGGTTTGTCACCCCACGTCATCCATCACAGAATTCTCCTTTTCCAAAGTACTCGTTGGATAAACAAAGTGGGCGTGGTTACAGCTGGCTAGAGGAGAAGTGAAGCCCATTACTTCATGATAATTGACTCTGCTCTCGCTGAGATTTAAGACGGGGGAGAACTTTATAAAGTAATAAGTTCAAAACATGGTCATGATGAGGGACTTCCTGCATCTTGGAGAGGAAGACTTCAACATTTGAAACACCCGACCAGTGAAGCAAGCATCCCATAATCTAATTTTATAAGATGATTGTGGGATGTCTGAGCTTCTAAATTTGATTAGGATGCAGAATTTTGTTTAATTCTACTACCCTTTCCTTCCACTTTTCTTCTTCACTTTCCTCTCTTCATCCCTTGCTCTCTTCTGAGGTTTGCTCAGGTCTCCTTGTAGTGTCATTTGTGTCCTCACTGTTTATCGTCTGATGTTCTTCTCGTCATCTTCTCCCTGGTTTAATTGTTTTCTTCAACATTTTACTCCACCTCTTGTCCTCCTCAACTTCTTGTCGCACACACACACACACACACACACACACACACACACACACACACACACACACACACACACACACACACACACACACACACACACACACACACACTTTCTATTCCCTCCACTAATCACCCTCACCACTAAATCCACTCCTTATCTTGTCTCCCTCCAGCTCTCTTCAACTTCACGCTAACGCTCTCCCCCATCCTCCTCCCTTCCCCCACACTTTCTTTTGCTCACTCATCCTCTGCCCCTTTTCCTTCCAACACCATTTCCTCAATTTAAACTCCAACCTCTTTTTCCCATGTTACTTGTTGGTGCTTCCCTCTTACCCCACACACACATGCACACAGGAACACACACACATGCACACACAAAGCGTTTACTGTCATCCATCTTTGTCAGAGTCTGTAGACTGTAGGAACTTCCTGCCAAGACAATTTAGCGGGATCACCACCTCCATAACTCACCTGACTCTCCCTCATATATCCCTCCCCTTCACTCCCCCCTGCTGGAGCTGCTCACTCAGTGGACGAGGGTGTAATTGAAGAGTCGTGGGTGATGTTTGGTTGCGACACTTGTTTATAATGTATCAGGAGAAAACAGCACGGTCACTCAGACTTGACTGTCAAAATAAAACAGACATACCCTTTCCTTTTTTGCCCTTCATAGACTTGCATTGGTGCATCTGTGCCCGTGTGTGTGTGTGTGTGTGGGGGGGGGGGTGTTTGCATCACATTGCCAGAAGAGTCTATGATATAAACAACCTGTTTCTCCGTCTGTCACCAGAGTTGAATAATAAACCCAAAGCTCCCAAAATAAAACATCCTTTCAACTGCAAATCCCAAAAGTGTGTGCTGCATGCCCCTGTGTGTGTGTTTGTGTGTGTGTGCACACGTGCAGGCATGTATGATAACGAAACTGCAACATCCGACAATGCATCATGGGTAGAATTTGTTTCAAATGTAAACAAGAGGGAAACAAATGAACTGTGGTTCGGTTTCATAAGAAGCAGCCTGGATTTTGGAAGCAGAACATTTGATGTTTAAAGCGAAATATTTTGTTCAGATACAAAATTATAGTGTGATTTATTATTATTAATAATTATTTTTTCTTTATTTTATTTTCTTGGTCCCGTCTGTGTTTTATATTTAACATATTCATAATGAGTATAGACTGTTTTTCTTTGTCGTGGACAATTTCCATTACTCTCTGAAGAAGATAATGTTGTTGTTTGAAAAGAAAGAAAACCAGCAGAAGCTTCTGAATCATCTTGTCAGCTCAGGCTCATTGTTTAGGTCCATCTCTTCTTCACCAGACAGACTTAATAACAGAGAGAAGACTGAAAAGAGCAGGAGCAGCAAGATGGGCAGTTTAATCATGTGGCTATTTTTTTTTCTTTCTACGTTGACTTTCAGCTTTTGACAAAAACATATTCTCTTTTCCGTTTCTTTTCTTGCTTCTAGACGTTTTCTTTAGTTGCTTGTCAGTTGGTTCGGTCAAAGAGAAGGTTTCAAACCTAAAGCGTGTCAGGAGATGAAAAGCATTAAAGCTTTGGACGGAAATGACTAACAGAGAAGAAGTCTGTGGTGTGATTCTAGAGAGTCATACACAATTGTATCTGAAAGTGTAAGTGTACTAGTAGAAGTACAAAGTTACTTCACTACAGGTGACTGATGCTACCAGAGACAGAAGAAGTCGAGGTTGTGAGCCGAATAAATAAACATTTGTTTAATTTCCTGACCATACTTTATCTTTAACTTGTTTTTAATTGATTTATGTTCATGTTGATCTTGTATCTACTAAACTACCAGTGTTTAAAGTAAGCGTGGAAACAGATTATCACTGTCAACAATCGTACTGGGATTCCCAAGAATAAAATGTTCCAATAAGACACAGTTTGGTATATACAGTGGTATGAAAACGTTTGGGCACCCCTGTACATTTTCATGATTTTCCTTTATAAATCATTCGTTGTTTGGATAATAAAAAAAATCCAGTTAAATATATATTATAGGAGACAAACACAGTGATATTTCAGAAGTGAAATAAAGTTTATATGATTTACAGAAAGTGTGCAAGAATTATTTAAACAAAATTATGCATTTGCATAAATTTAGGCACCCTTATATCTTTTAGCACTAATTATTGGAACTCAAAATTGTTTGGTAACCTCAGTGACCCTTTACCTCCATATACAGGTGAGTCTAATCATGAGAAAGGGTATTTAAGGAGGCCAATTGTAAGTGTTTCTCTTCTTTGCATCTTCTCTGAAGAGTGGCAACATGGGAGCCTCAAAACAACTCTCAAATGACCTGAAAACAATGATTGTTCAACATCATGGTGAGCAGGGGTGTCAAACTGGTCCAGAAAAGGGCCAGGCTGGTGTAGGTTTTTGTTCCAATCAGTCAAGCACACCAATCAGGTGTCGGCTTAAACAAGGAACACCTGACTGACAATTAATTGATTTCTGTCTTCAGGCGCCTGATGGGTTCAACTATATGTGCTTGACTGGTTGGAACAAAAACCTACACCACCCTGGCCCTTTTCTGGACCAGTTTGACACCTGTGGTTTAGGGGAAGGATATAGAAAGCTATCTCAGATATTTAAGCTCTCAGTTTCAACTGTGAGGAACATTGTGAGGAAATGGAAGACCACAGGCACAGTTCTAGTTAAGGCCTGGAGTGGCAGACCAAGGAAAATCTTAGATAAACAGAGGCACAGGATGGTGAGAACAGTCACAGTCAACCCACAGACTAGCTCCAAAGACCTGCAACATCAACTTGCTGCAGATGGTGTCACTGTGCATCGTTCAACTATTCAGCGCACTTTACACAAGGAGATGCTTTAAGGAAGAGTAATGCGGAAAAAGCCTTTTCTCTGCACATGCCACAAACGGGGTCGCTTGAGGTATGCTAAAGCACATTTGGACAAGCCAGCCATTTTGGAATAAGGTGCTGTGGAGTGATGAAACTAAAATAGAGTTATTTGGGCATGGCGGAAAAAGAACACAGCATTCCAAGAAAAGAACTTGCTGCCTACAGTAAAATATGGTTGTGGTTCCATCATGCTGTGGGGCTGTGTGGCTGATGCAGGGACGGGCAATCTTGTTAAAGTTGAGGGGATTCCTCTCAATATCAGCAGATTCTGGGGAACAATGTCCAGGAATCAGTAACAAAGTTGAATTTGCGCCGGGTCTGGATCTTTCAACAAGACAATGATCCTAAACACTGTTCAAAATCTACTAAAGCGTTCATGCAGAGAACAAGTATAATGTTCTGGAATGGTCCCCAGACCTGAATATTATTGAAAATGTATGGTGTGATTTAAAGTGGGCGGTCCATGCTCGGAAACCATCAAACCTAACTGAACTGGAGAGGATCTGTAAAGAAGAATGGTCCAAAATAACTTCCACCAGAATCCAGACCCTAATTGGAAGCTATAGGAAGCGTTTAGAGGCTGTCATTTCTGAAGAAGGAGGATGTACAAAATATTGAGTAATTTTTCTTTTGTGATGCCTAAATTTATGCACATGCCTAATTTTGTTTAAATAATTCTTGCACACTTTCTGTAAATCATATAAACTTTATTTCACTTCTCAAATATCACTGTTTGTCCCCTATAAGATATAGTTAACTGGATTTTTTTATCCAAACAACCAATGATTTATAAAGGGAAATCATGAAAATGTACAGGGGTGCCCAAACTTTTTCATACGACTGTAAACTTTATTTATGGTCACAAATTAGATTTCCTAAACACTTGATTCCTTTGTGTGATTGAGTTTGACGTTTGCTTCTCCTCCTTTTTTTTTTTTACATTACCTCATTAGACAAGACTCCTCTGATATAAGACCGGCCACCAGATGATTGGTCTTTTCTTTGGGCTTTGACTTTCTAGATGACAGAATGGGTCAATATTATGTGATAAAAATGTAATTTGGGGTATGACACAAAAATATCATTTTAAATACATATAGACTTCTGAAAGAATCAAGACAATGAAGCTTCTGTCAAACCATTTTTTATTTTCTTCCATCTTAGAAAATCTTATCCATTTCAGTTTGTTCTTCACAATTACCATTGCTTATTCCTGCCTCTAACCGAGTCTGCTGCAGTGATGATCTGATCAATTGATTTTGAATTCATCTTAATGTGTGTTAGCATTCAACTGATAGTGATATTGATTTAAATGTTTGTATTTTCCAAAATATAATGAGAAAGAGATGATGATAAAGAAAATATGTTTTGTTCAGCAATGTAGTGTTTCATCCATGAACTGGACTATGAATCAATCTAGTTAATCCTGATCGCTAGTCTGGACTGAACCTGAGCTCCTGAAGGACTACAAAGATAATGGAAAGGTCCTGGAACATCATACACTGATCATCTCACTAGGAATTTTTAAATATTTATATTTTGTTTTTAATGAAATGAATAATTATTTTTTACATTTTGATACTAATTCCAATTATACTTTTTTTTTCTAAATTCTATGTTTTTTTTATGTGTAGTCTTTTAAATTACAATTAGAAATGTTGGTATAATAGTGCCACCAGACATTACCAAAAAAAGTGCTTTAGCCAGTCTTTACTCTTTTGCAAACCTTTTTAAAACCTCAAACATTGAATTTGAAAGGCTAAAGAAACCCAATTGTTAAATAATAATATATATTTATAAAGTTATTGAACTAAATGATTTAAAGAAACACAAAAACAATGATTCAAAGCAACATTTCAATAAAAAAAACAACAGTTCAAACATTTAAATTCAATATTCTGATGGCCCTGACATACTTCCATACACCACAGTTCACATCAACTCAATGACACTAACACGTCTCGTATCTTCGTCCCTTCTGCTTTCCATTACCCTCTAGTCTTTTCTATCCTTTAAGTTCAAACTTTTCTTTTTTTCTGACTAACTACACCCTACCAAAACACACCCTGTGGTCAGAACACACGCACAGAGTCCGAGCACACACCCTGTAATCACAGCCTGAACTAAGAACATGAGACGTCCGACCTGCCCCTCTGTGGCCTTGATCAGATATTCAAAATGGAACAGAGCTTCTCCGTGGTGTACAACTGCCCCTCGCCTCTGCCACACACACACACACACACACACACACACACACACACACACACACACACACACACACACACACGTGCACACAACCCTCTGAGGCTGCCCCCATTAAAGCCTTTAGATCTGAGTTCAGTAACCATCGACGCCTGGGGTCCGACCTCAGAGTCCTCCCAACATTATCAGTGTGTATGTGTGTTTGTGTAACGGATAAACTTGAGGGTGTTTTCTCTTGCACCATCTGTCACTGAGACTCTTTTAAAAGTTGATTTCAGAGGAACAGTGGAGCCTCCCAGCCTTTATTTTACACGTGTGCTCATAGAAGTATTGAAATGTTCTGAGCTGGAGTGAGATGGTGACACATCTTTGTGTTTGTTACTGGATAAAAAAGATTGGGAATTTTGAAACGACTCCAGAGGCTTATGTAAGACTCCCTAATTTTGTGAAAAAAGAAAATCCCTCAGCGTAGTCAAACTGAAAATAGATTATTTTGTTTAAAAAAATATTGTCATTTAAACTGCCATATGTTACGTTGAAATTAAATCTTTAATTAATTTCCTTTACAATTACCTTTAAGCTAATATGTACATTTCCTGATTTTTTTTACTTCAATGTTTTCTTTTATATTATATACTGTATTATACACTCACCGTTTCATACAATGTCTGGATCCCATTTTATATGGTAATTCATTTTTATATAGCCAGTTTACAGATTCTCAACCTATTTTCTTCACATTCAAATGTTTCTTCTTTCAGTCATTTGAACATATTGATGGAAATACAAAGTTTAACCTTTCATTTCAGGGTTAGCAGAGCTTGCATCACATTCTGCAGGGTCAGTTGGTCGCCTCAGTATTTGTGCTGTGTGGTGGAGAGTCAAAAGTTGGGGAAAAGTAAGCCAGAAAAAGAGCAGGAGCAGAGGAAGGAGGGCAGACACTGAGCACCAGTGACTCCACGGGTGCGAGCATGAGGCCAGGATGATTGTTGAACTCTGCCTCACAGCAGGTTGAGCTGTGAATCACTCTGCCGAGGTCAGCGAACGCCTCAGCGATTTCCACTTTCCCACTTCTCGCAGAGACAGACGACGCCGCGTCACCACCTCGACACGCTTTCTACTTTCTGAGGGGTTGACCCTGATCACGTCTCGGGAACTCAATCATACTAACTATAGATTTACTGAAAAACCATCAGAATATTGAATGGTTGAATTGAAATGTTGAAACTTTAATTTATTTTCAGCATTAAGCATTCAACACTTCTTTGTATAACGTATTCAATAATATATATTTTGAAAGGTAGAATTTTTTTTTTATAAATTACATTTTAAACATTTATATTTAAAAAAAAAGAAAGATATTTTCCTCAAAGACTTTATTACAGTACCACCAGACAAAACCAAAAGAGCTACTTGATCAAACTTTCAGCCAATCATGTTCAACATGGTGGATTCCAAAGCGATCGTTGTTTGTTGGCACTATTGACCAACATTTTTATATTGAATTTAAAAGGCTGTTAAATAAACAAATATTGTAAATATATTAATATAATTATTGGAATAATAATATCAAAATCTATAATAAAAATGTGTAAAAAAAAAATCATTTAAAAAATATTTAACCTTTCAATATAAACATTCTATAATTAAAATGTTCCCAAAATATTTAAATGTTTGAAAAACATGTTAATAATTCAATCACATTCATGATGATTTATTCATCTATTCAACATTCTGAAATACTTCCATTAACTAAAGTCACATCTCAGTGAGACGATGAAAAGTGAAAAGATCTTGTGAAAGAAGTCATTGCAGCCAAACATTGAAGCACTAGTAGAATAAAATCCCAGTGAATCTTCGTCCGTCCGTCACACACACGTTCTTGAGTGAAAAGCAGCTCAGTGTCATCGTGCAGCAGATTAAACTGCGAGCATGTTTGGGGTCTTGGACCGGTGTTGACTAACTGAACTCTTGACTGGATAAATGCACGCGAGAGTGATGAGCCAGTTTCTGACCACAGTAGCTCAGAGTAACAGCCCGGTAATCTGACACACGCGCACACACATGCACACACACGCACATACACACACACACACACACACACACCCCCCCCCACACACACACACACACACACACACACACACACACACACACACACACACACACACACACACACACACACACACACACACACACACGCACACACGCACACACACAGTCATGATGTCACAGTGATTAAATCAGTAATAGCTGGAGGAGAAGAGGGCGTGACTCACACAAGCTTTCTCACTTCTCAGGCCCAACACTCCTCCCTCTCTTCTCCCTGATTCCCTCATTCGGCCCTCTACGTCCATCCATCTATCCATCCATCCATCCATCCATCCATCCATCCATCCATCCATCCATCCATCCATCCATCCATCCATCCATCCATCCATCCATCCATCCATCCATCCATCCATCCATCCATCCATCCATCCATCCATCCTTTCATCAACCATACATCCATCTATCCATCCATCCATCCATCCATCCTTTCATCAACCATCCATCCATCCATCTATCCATCATCAATCCATCCATCCTTTCATCAACCATCCATCCATCCATCCATCCATCCATCCATCCATCCATCCATCCATCCATCCATCCATCCATCCATCCATCCATCCATCCTTCCATCCATCTATCTATCTATCTACATTCATCCATCCTTTCATCAACCATACATCCATCCAACCATCCATCCATCCGTCTATCCATCATCAATCCATCCATCCATCCATCCATCCATCCATCCATCCATCCATCCATCCATCCATCCATCCATCCATCCATCCATCCATCCATCCATCCATCCATCCATCCATCCATCCTTTAATCAACCATCCATCCATCCATCCATCCATCCATCCATCCATCATCAATCCATCCATCCTTTCATCAACCATCCATCCATCCATCCTTCCATCCATCCATCCATCCATCCATCCATCCATCCATCCATCCATCCATCCATCCATCCATCCATCCTTTCATCAACCATACATCCATCCATCCATCCATCCATCCATCCATCCATCCATCCATCCATCCATCCATCCATCCATCCATCCATCCATCCATCCATCCATCCATCCATCCATCCATCCTTTCATCAACAATACATCCATCCAACCATCTATCTATCTATCTATCTATCTATCTATCTATCTATCTATCTATCTATCTATCTATCTATCTATCTATCTATCTATCTATCTATCTATCTATCTATCTATCTATCTATCTATCTATCTATCTATCTATCTATCTATCTATCTATCTATCTATCTATCTACATTCATCCATCCTTTCATCAACCATACATCCATCCAACCATCCATCCATCCATCCGTCTATCCATCATCAATCCATCCATCCATACATCCTTTCATCAACCATCCATCCATCCATCCATCCATCCATCCATCCATCCATCCATCCATCCATCCATCCATCCATCCATCCATCCATCCATCCATCCATCCATCCATCCATCCATCCATCCATCCATCCATCCATCCATCCATCCATCCATCCATCCTTTCATCAACCATCCATCCATCCATCCATCCATCCATCCATCCATCCATCCATCCATCCATCCATCCATCCATCCATCCATCCATCCATCCATCCATCCATCCATCCATCCGTCTATCCATCATCCATCCATCCATCCATCCATCATACATTCATACATTCATCCTTTTAATCAATCCATCCTTCCACCCTCCCCCCATGCGTTTATCTATCCAGATTGAGGATTTATCTTTTTTTCTACCTCGCTCACTAATTTTTACTTTTGATCATCACACTGTAACTAGAAGTGGTGGATAACGGAATTATTTTCTAATGAAAGTAAAAAGATGAATGTAAAGTTTCAAATATAGAAAGTATTTATTATTGTTATGTTTGTTTTATGTAACATTGGAATTGTTTTTTTAAATGATTTAATTAAATAATATAATATAAAAATGTTGTATATAAATTTATATATTCATGTTTGATATTCAATAAATAATAGAAAATAGAAGCAGTTCAACAAAATGCAGTCTTTATATTCCGGAAGAAAATGGTATTTGACTAAGTGAAAGGGGGCGGGACTTATACTTGCCAATCACAGACATACCACAGATATGAGTTTAAATGTTTTACACATTTGTCATTGTTTTCATTCATCCTTTTCCCCTCAGTAATCCAGGACCACAGGGGCCACACATATTTCATCACTTTCTAATCATCGACTTGAAGATTGCAGTTGTCTCTGTGATGCTGCAGTTCATGATCCCACTGGAGGGACAGATGGGGGAGACAGGGGGGAGAGCAGACTGATGGGAGGTGTCAGAGGAAGATGGATAGTTGCAGGGACATGCCGTTAATGAGAGCGCTGGAAGTGTGTGTGTGTGTTTGGCACAGGGCCTGGCACCAGCTTTGCAGTGGTTGGCATGGCGATATATATACTCACACAGTGCTTAAAGGTCTTCACCTTGAGCCAGTGATGGCAGCCAGTCAAACACACACACACACACACACACACACACACACACACACACACACACACACACACACACACACACACACACACACACACACACACACACACACACACACACACACACACACACACACACACACACAGTCTGAGTGAACTTCACAGACTGCAGGGTCAGTGTGAAGTGGTTTGTGTTAATTTGATTAAAATCATGTTTGAGGCTCTGAAATGTAACATCTTAGTCACTTTCTCTGCCGAACTTTAGTTGTGATCCACACTTTAAAAACATGTTCGTACGGAAGTGTGTGTGGAACGAGCGAGCTCCACTGAGCAATGAACAGAATAATGAGAAACATTAAGTCAGCCATGAGATCGAAAGGGATTCATTCCTTCATATTTCCATCTGTTTACTTTCCGTCGTCGTGTCTTTTATTCATTTATTCATCGGCCTGCTCGTGTGTCTTTCCTGCCTTCAAACCTCCTGAAAGCATCCCAACGCTTCGGTAACATCCCCTCATTGTACATCTGGATCATCGCCATGGCAACCAGTAAATCATAACTTCCAGTTCGTCGTCTGAGAATTACAAACCGTCTCATTTTATCTCTCATCTAATGAGTCGACCTACTTTAAATCACTATTTTTTAAATAATTTTTTTAGTTTAAGCTGTAAGTAGAGATACATGACTGATACAACCATCCCATAATTACCACGAGTAAGGTGGACGTGCTAATTACTATTCTCCAGCAGCAGCTCAGGTGGCGGGAGTTCAGCCCAGTTCTACTCCTGAGAGCAGCAGCTGTCTGACTTCTAGCTGGAGGACCAAAACAAAAGTGGCGTGAGACGGAAGGTGAATGTTGGGTAGCAGGTGATAAACGGGTGGCTGAAACACAAACTCTTACGTAAAGAGTTACATAAATACCTGCATTAGACACTCGGAAAAGTTCCTGTTATTCAACTTCTAAAGTTATAGAACATAATATTGGGGGTTAAATAATGTTTAATAGTAAAATTAGAGGCCGTTCCACGCCCTCACCTCAACTACATGGAATTTGTCTCTTGAATTGAATTGTTTAAAAAAAACAAAAACATTAGAGACGGTTAGTATGGAAGTAATCTCAACCCTTAGTTGACATGAGTTGAACATGATTGAAGTTTGAATTTTTACTATCACTTTTAAAAGACATTCTTTCTTGATTTTTTTCACACAAGATGAAAAACGATTTAAAAAGATTACTCTTTATTTATTTGCGATTAATCTCCTGTAGCACTCTGACCAGTTAAGTGAAATTGTTGGACTTCTGTTCAACATGAGCTTGACCCTGGGAAGAGTTCCACTACTGTGGAAGACGTCCTGTGTGGTACCGGTGCCGAAGACTCAGCACCCTAAGGATCCCAGCTGCTACAGACCTGTGGCCTTGACATCCCACCTTATGAAGGCTCTGGAGCGGCTGGTCCTTAGTTACCTGAGTCCTCTGGTGCGCTCCTCCATGGATCCGTTGCAGTTTGCCTACCAACCTGACATCGGCGTGGAGGACGCCATCATCTTCCTTCTCCACCGAGCACTTTCTCACCTGGAGTCGCCTGGAAGCACTGTGAGGATCCTTTTCCTGGATCTTAGCAGTGCTTTCAATACCATCAGGTCAGACATCCTGAGGGACAAGCTGGAGCTGTCTGGAGCGGACACTCACCTCACGGACTGGATTGTGGACTACCTCACCAACCGTCCACAGTTCGTGAGGACCCGGGATGGTGTTTCGAGGACTGTACTGTGCAGTGTAGGGGTCCACCAGGGAACAGTGTTAGCACCGTTCCTCTTTTCACTGTACACTGCAGACTTCCAACACCTGTCTCCCACCAGTCACCTGCAGAAGTTCTCGGACGACTCCGCCATCGTCGGCCTCATTAGGGACGGGGATGACGGGCCGTACCGGGGACTTGTCCAGGACTTTGTTGACTGGTGCCTGGAAAACCACCTTCAGATCAACTCCAGCAAAACTAAGGAGTTGATTGTGGATTTCCGGCGGTGTCCCTCCATCTCCCCCTCACCACTGAACATCCAGGGACAGGACATTGAGATTGTCACGACTTACAAGTTCCTGGGTGTTCACCTCAACAACCGCCTGGACTGGGTGGATAACACTGCTGCTCTTTATAAAAAGGGGCGGAGTAGAATCTACCTGCTCCGGAGGTTGAGGTCATTTGGTGTCCGGGGGCCACTCCTGAAGTCATTCTATGACTCAGTAATGGCCTCTGCCATCTTCAACGGTGTGGTCTGCTGGGGGAGCAGCATGACAGCAAAGGAGAGGGCTAAACTGGACAGCCTTATTAAGAAGGCCGGTTACGTCCTAGGGCGCCCCCTGGATCCTGTGGAGGAAGTGACTGGAGGGAGGATACGGAGCAAGCTGGGCTCCATGAGGAGGAACTTGTCTCACCCTCTCCAGCACACACTGAGGCGTGTGTGAGGGAGAGGTACCGCAGGTCTTTCCTCCCTGCTGCCATCAGACTCCACAACAAGAACACACCAAGATAACTATTTAACTGCACCTCTTGTTATTTATGTAAATATGATTGTGTATATATTATATAGCGCAGATTTATCTTTTATTCTATTTAGATTTTCTTTCTCGTTTTTATTTCTGGGTGTTTTTATTTCTCTTGCTGTTGTTAAACCAAATTTCCCCTGCGGGACTAATAAAGGTTTTCTGATTCTGATTCTGATTACTCTGATAGTCTTAATTGTTTGGCAGCTTTAGTTTGTGTTTGAAGTCTAAGGAATGTCTTTTTATCTATTTAAATAATTGATTTCAAACCACCGGGCCGTGGGCCAATACTGGTCCAAAAGACATTTGATACGAATAATTTATTTTCTTTTTGTCTTAAATGTGTTTTTTTCTTTTTAAGCAAGTTCCTTTAATGTCAAGTTTTCAAACAACAAGTACATTTGTGAACATTTTGTTGCAGTGAAAGCCGCCTATTTATGCACTTATTTCATTTAGTTGTTTTTATCTCTTGTCCGGTCGGTGAATATAATGACATTTAACAGGTTGGTGGTACAAAAAAGTTTGAGGACCATACATTTTAACCAACCGTATTGTATTGCAGAGTATCTGTGAAATGACGAATGATGACTGAACGAGTTGAATCTAATCTGAGGAGTAGTTTATGTTGACCACCTTCTCTCTAGGGTTTTATCAACATGATCAGAGGACCCTCCTGTTCAAGGCTGTCAACTGTCATCAGTGTTGACGGCTGGACTCTCTCGTCCTCGCCAGGATTACAGAACAGACACAGATTTGTGAGGCGTGTGTGAGTGGAGCGAGTGTTTTGGAGGATTTAATCCGAACAGTTTTAACGCAGTGTTTGAACAGTAACTGCTGAAATGTGTTCTCTATATTGATTTCTATTGGTGATATACACACATTCATATATGTTGTGTACTTATACAGCTGGTTACTGTGGCAACCATACGTCCTCCATACACTCCTGCCTCCGGTCTTCCTCTTTCATCCTTCTTTGATTCCCAGCTCTGCTTTTCTGCTGATCCTGGTTCTTCATTCTCTCCCGCAGAGTTGAGAGTGTGACTCACTTCACTGCTGGATTATTACAGCGGGATTATAATACAGCAGGAGGCTTCATTGTTTCACTGTTGTCGTTACAACACAGCCTCAATATTTGGACGCCGCTCGGCCGTGTCCACATTAAGTAGATTACATCCGTGTGATCGTCGCTGGACCTGAACACGGAAATCATTTCAGTCTCCGTAACAGATGCTGACCTCACCCAACATTTTGGGGGAGTCATCGAGAGGTGGAATAAGTGTGGGAATATTAAGAGACAGACATATTAACATGTTTAAGTATGTGGGATGAAAAAATAACGGCTCCACATCAACTTGTCCTCCCACCGACACTCCAGAGATGAAGCTGTTACTCATCACAGCTGGAGATACACTTATGTGTGTGTGTGTGTGTGTGTGTGTGTGTGTAGAAGTGCACACACACTTTGCATAAGATTAGTCATCTAACAGGCTCTTTTGGAACTACTTAAAAGGTTTTTTAAACTTTTGCTATTAAGACGACTGATGTCCATGTATGGAAGTTATATTAAAGAATATTAAATCATTGAATTTAACATTTCAAATGTTGAAACTTTCAAACTTTTTTTTTTATGTAAAGGATTTAATTTTTGTTTAATACTTTCATTCAAAATTCAAATATGTACATCTTGCAAGGTTTAATTTTTTCTTTTGGAATTGGAGTCATTTTCAATATTAATTTTTTCAGATGTTGAGTTTAAGATTCTTTATCAATTCAATATTCTTCTCGTTACTCTTTAGGTGTTGTCTCATTGCACTATTATATTAGCACTTTTGGATTTATTCAAAATGCTGCGAATTAAAAAATATATTGAATTAAGATTTTTTTTATCATTGAAATTAGAATATGAACTGTAGAAAATGTATTCAATTATTAAAAGAAAAACCTTGCAGCATAGAAATTATTGAATTCAAGTATTTATAAAAAGTACTTAAACCTTTAAATATAAAAAAATATTAAATTGAAATATTCTAAAAGATAATGTAATGCTTAAAACAACATTTCAATTAAAAAATATGCAAAGTTTCAACATTTGTAGTGTGATGACACTGATATACTTCCATAAACTTCAGTGTGTTCTTAGCACATCACTGTGATTGTGTGTGATTGTGTGTGTGTGCACAAAAATGCTTTTAAAGGATTTGGTTTGTTTTAATATATTGACATAGAATTTATGAAAGCATTGAAAGAGGAAAAACTTGTGAGTGTGCGCGAATATAAATCCCCCTCACTCAAGTTAATAAGTTTGTTTGATGCTGCACACACACACGCACACACACGCACACAAACACACACAGCTGTATATCAAATGTAGAACTGCCGCCAGGAGAAAATGGAGATATGGAATTAGATTATGTTCATTAAGTAATTCTCCAACTGTCAATCAACCTCAATGGAGTGTAAACAGTGAAGACGCTCATTTATTTCCATGATTTACAAACACACTTCCCGACAACAGAACATTTAATTCACGTCTCTGAGAGTTCTGCTGCTCCGACTCATTTCATCTATTTTAGGAAACTTCTCTGAAAGTGTGTCCCTCAGACAGCTTGTTGCATCAGTAATGGAGGAGTGATGTCAGGAGCACAAACTTCTCCACTGACATGTGTAAAGAATTCAGCAGGAGGCACCACCAGAAATGGCCACCAGGGGCTTGAACGCAGCACCACTGAGTGTGTGTTGTTGTGTGTCACAGGAAGATCATCGAGGTAAAGATAATTGACGACGAAGAGTATGAGAAGAACAAGGCGTTCACCATCGAGCTGGGTGAACCGGTGCTGCTGGAGATCGGGCAGAAACATGGTGGGTCTCGTCTTACTGTATAATTTACTTCTCGCTCCGTGTCGCTGATGTCGTCATCCCTGCTGGTCTCCAAGGAGACTCCAATGAGAACAAGCCTCTGGTGGGAGCGGAGGAGGAGGAGGTGGCTAAGATGGGATGTCCCAGTCTGGGAGAGCACACGCAGGTGGAGGTGGTCATCGAGGAGTCCTACGAGTTCAAGGTGAGTTTTGATCTCACAAGGTCACGTCAATCAAGTTTTTTTTTGTCATTGAGATTCTAAAAAAAACATTTTGGAATAATATGCGTTTACAGTGGTCCCTCATTTACAGCAGGGGTTACGTTCTGAAACCCTCCAGCATTATTACTCCATTCAGATGCACTTTCCATAGACTCAGTAGTTTATACTCTCTCAAAAACCTACATTATTAAAACATTCAATCATTTTCTTAATACTTACGACAAGCTTTAAATTAACAACATTTATTTAAAAACATGTATATGAACATGCAGGGTTTTTCTCAATTTTCTAGTAGTTCTGTGTTTGTCTCTATGTTATCTTGGTCCTTTAAAGCATGTATTGCACTTTAACTGTGTTTTTGATTGTTCAAGCGCTTTGTGACCCTGGTCTAGAAACATCTTTAAAAATAACCTTTACTTACTTACTTATTTACTTATATTATATAAAAGGTGTTTATGTCAAATAACTTTTAAATGTTTTTTTCTTCATTTGTGGATTGTTTGTGCTCATTGGTTCTCGTGTGTGTGTGTGTGTGTGTGTTGATTGTGTAGCGAGCAGTGAATGTGCTGCTGTATCGAGCTAAAAAGGTTTTTTTCTTCTTCTTGCTGCTTCATCTTGCATGTTCCTCTTCCTATGTAACGAAGCTGTGATGACGTTTTTCTCATGGCAACTGCAGGCGAACCTCCTGCTGCTTCTCACCCTCTGCTTTGGTTAATTCTTCTTCATGAACACACAGTAATGACTCTCACACACTCTGGTGTGTGTATATGTGCGACACTTACACACTACTTAATGCAACGTCAAGGTCGTCTCTTCTTCCTCTTTGATGCTCATTTAAACACCTCTTCCCTCTTTCTGGATTAACAACTCAAGTTTCCTTGTCTCGTGTTCACACTTGGCTCGTGTGTGTGTGTCTGTGTGTGTTTGCAGAACACTGTAGATAAGTTGATCAAGAAGACTAACTTGGCTCTGGTGGTCGGAAGCAGCAGCTGGAGGGAGCAGTTTGTAAGTGCAGTCACTGTCAGTGCAGGTATGTCACGAACACACACACATATCAATAATACAGTAGACAGCTTCATACACACACTAACTCACTTGTGTATTTAAGTACCATCGCAGACAAAATCAAGCACTTTCAAACATCTGCTTTGACCTGATTTCAGCGTTTGATCTAAATGTATACCTATAAAAAAAAGTTAAAGATAAGATAGAAGAAAACTGAATGTTGGTCGAAGGGAATTAGATGAAAGAGATTAAACACAGAGATAATGTCGATACATCAAGCTTTCTAGGGAGAAATTTTACAATATGAATTATGCCCCAGAAAGTTAAGTCAATTTATGTTTTGTTTGGCCGATTAACTTGAATGTTTGAAGATCTTGGCCACTAGTGTGATTGTACGGAGCCCCTTAATGGACATGGAAGAAGAAATGATTGAGCCAGAGATGTAAAAAAGATCTTCAAGAGTATTATTTGATCATTTTAGCAAAAGATATTTTTCATTTTTGGCTGCTTAGAGCTTCTGTAGATTTAAGATAGTAGGATTTAAATCCCACTGGAGGATGGAGGACGACTAGCAAGACTCCTTGCCCCTCAAGAGTGTTTTCCAAAAAAGGCAATTACACAAATGAAACTCAAAGCCGGAAAAGGATTTGCGACAAACATATTCTCTCCCAAGAACCATCATTTCATTGAGGCTAACCTCAAAGTGAAGTCAATGAACCTGTCCATTGCAGAACAATACATCAAAACCTTAAACCTGAAGAAAAACACAGCACTTGAGTTAATCTCTTGCGATAAAAAAAACATTTTTATTTATATTGTTATTATCTCTTTTTGAACTTGTTAAGAATTTAACTGATCTTTATCTCCTTCTGGTGATCTTTTTAAACGTCTGGAGAACTTTTTTAACCTCTCTTGATCTTTCTTTAACTTCTTGAGATATTTGTAACTTTTCAATATCTTTTTTACCTTGCAAGGTATTTTAACATCTGGAAATCTCTTTTTCCTTCCCGGTTATGATTGATGTGGACACCAGTGATTTAGAGAGTCAAAAACTGAAAATGTTCAAATCTTAAGACATAAAAACCTGTACGACACTTCATTACACACACAAACATGACTTCATGGGTACAAATGAATACATAAAATGACACACACAGAACTAATACGTCTTCAAACATGATTCCAGCACTAAAGCGACCTGTTCTGCTGCAGGAGACGATGACGAGGAGGAGAGCGGCGAGGAGCGTCTTCCCTCCTGCTTCGACTACATCATGCATTTCCTCACCGTCTTCTGGAAGGTTCTGTTCGCCTTCGTTCCTCCCACAGAGTACTGGAACGGCTGGGCCTGTTTCTTCGTCTCCATCTCCCTCATCGGCGTCCTGACGGCGGTCACTGGAGATCTGGCCTCACATTTCGGATGCACCATCGGACTCAAGGACTCTGTGACCGCTGTGGTGTTCGTGGCTCTTGGAACGTCAGTGCCAGGTCAGGAACAAGTCATGAATCCCTCCAAAATTTAAGACCCACTTCCTTTTAAACTCACATTTTCACCACTTTATGCCTCTGGGCTGTGTGTCACATGATTAGGGAGGAGGGAAAGGGTAAAATTGTGACCCACATTTTTAAGGAAGCTGTGATAAAAACACGAGTTCTCACAGAATCAAGGCCTCATGAAGTGGTAACAGTACAAGAGGCATGGTTGACTTTCTGGCTCAGTTTGATCATTTCTTTTCCTCCCTGCCACTGTTCACTGCTTTTCATATTTTCCTTCTTGTTTCATGTCCTTATGTTTGATCCTGAGCATGTTCAGCAGGAGCCTGAAGACCTTGTTTGTTAGCTTTCCTGTCGCTATGGTTTACAAACACAAGGAAAAAAATCATTCAAGTTAAACAGAAGCAAAGTTACTTGGATTAAGCAGCTTTTCTAAACAAGCTAAAGTCGTACGAATGCTAGTTAGTTTGAAGGAGCTACTTAGTGAAATGTGAGGACTAGTTAGCGGGGAAAGTTGAGGCTCAATAAAGTCCATGAAAGGCTGGCAGCAGTGGATAACAACAAGACATTTAGCAGTGGCAGCAGAATATAAACCAAGTGAATCTCTGTCAGGAAAGAAAACAAACACATCCTCCAGTGCCCACTGGAATCAGGTCAACCTGGCCGACCGTGGGACTTTAAGCTAGCTGCCCTCCAGCTGTGAGTCCACTGATGTGTCCTTTTCTGACATGTTTTCAGAAACAAGTCAAAAGATGCAATGGAGAGCGAGCTGCGAGACACAGTGACATTTACCAGCAGAATATTGGCAGATGGAACACATTTAGCCCAGAAGTTTGAACATTGAACTAATTGGTGAAAGAGATTGGCAGAGATTTTGTCTTTCTACGAAACCACTGCCATTTCTTAAAAAACATGACTTTAGTATGAGGCTAGCACTGACGTTGACTAGTTTTAACCATCAGTTTAAGGCAAAACGTTCTCTTGCAAAAGATTTTAATATCAATGGGACTAACCTGGATAATTATATAAAACATTCACTTTACATTACTTTCTGTATTGATAAGGTGTTACTGTGTGGTAGGACATCATCTCCTGCAACTACCTGTTTTACCACTTAATGTCTTTGTACATTTTTGAACACAATTTTAACTTTTTTAATATGTTAATATATATATTGAGATGTATTTTGAGAGGAATTACATCTCAAAAGTGACAATAGGTGTTGTGAGATGAAAATATCCCCTCAGAGACATTCTAAATATATAGTATTAAGGAGAAAATACATGTTGCAAGAGGCTGCATGAGGCCCCTATGCCTCACTTTGACAAATCTTATTTGTTTTCAGGCGTTTGGGTCACCTTGACCCTGAGATAACACAAGGGCTAAAAACAAAGTATGAAATTAATATATTATACAATGGAATTGTGTAATAAATAGTTAGTGGAAACAAAGTGATCACATTCAGCAGCTGACTGGGGGCAAAAGAAAACAAAAGAGATTAGAATTGAATAACATACCTTACCATAAGATAAAATAGATTTTGGTCCAAATTATTTAAGTCTGATCTCAGCATTCGTCTTTCCAGATACTTTTGCTAGCAAAGTTGCCGCCATCCAGGATCAGTACGCCGACGCCTCCATCGGCAACGTGACCGGCTCCAACGCCGTCAACGTCTTCCTGGGCATCGGCGTGGCGTGGACCATTGCCGCCGTGGCCTGGTACTCCAGGGGACAGACCTTCAAGGTGGACCCGGGTAACCTGGCGTTCTCCGTCACCCTCTTCACCGTCCTGGCCATGGTGTGCGTCTGCATGCTGCTGTACAGGCGGCGGCCGTCCGTGGCCAACGGCGAGCTGGGCGGCCCGCGGACTTGCAAGATAGCGACGTCGCTTCTGTTCGTGTCACTCTGGCTCGTCTACATCATGCTGGCATCATTGGAGGCCTACTGCCATATACCCTGGTTCTAGATGCAACACCCAAGAATTCCTTCCTTCCTAACGATACTTTCATTCCAATTCTTAGAGTTTTAGATACCGGACTATTCAACAAGTCTTTTTTTTAATTTCCTTGTTATTTAAATACACATGATGGAAGCTGACGATGCACTTATTTACCGTGGCGGTAGTATAGTATAGTAAGAAAGAGCAAGAGTTTGATCGACAAAATGATCAAGAGAGGACTATTAGATCGACCTGAAGGCATGGCAGCTTCACATAGTTTGTCTTTTCATGCGTGTCTTGGGTGGAAGGACACAGAAGAAGGGAAGAGGCTGACGATACGTTCATATAGAGGATCATGAATTATGCACAGCGATGACAAACTTGCAGGATCGGGAAGAAGGAAGATCAAAAGAGACCGGAAACTAAAGTGGAGCAGTAAAGAAACGAAGAGTTACGTAACCCCTCCCCCCTCCCGCCGCCACGTGAATCACCATGGCAACCAGTATTATTGACTGTTCACTCACAAGTTCAGGTGAATCCGATGCTCCTTCTGTTCCTCCAGTTCACTGTGCAGTTCTTGGTTTTGGCCCTTGTGGATGATCCGCTGCCAGTCAAGACTCCCATCCTTTTTTCTGAACTGTTGATGGTGTCGTGTTTCACTGTTGTTGACGTGCATTTGTGGAAAACATTTATAAAAGTTCTGTGAAGTAAATTTGACGCCTGGGATGAAGTTAAGGGCGTTTTAAAATGCTGTGATAACTGTTGACTTTGCCTACCAGACCAGAATCGCTCCTTGTACACTTCATCTAGCGTACATTGAGAACATTTACAGACACACACACACACACACACACACACACACACACACACACACACACACACACACACACACACACACACACACACACACACACACACACACGCACACACACACACACACACACACGCACACACGCACACACACACACCTTTAAGAGGTACAGAGCCATTTCCACTAGAGTTAGCTAGTTGCTAGATAATACATTGAAAGTATATGAAATTATTTTCCATGTTAACGTAAGTGATTATTGAAGGGTTAGTTGGTCTTATTGGTGAAGATCCACCAGATAAAGGTGAATCATCAGGGAGAAGCTTGGAGTAGATTGAAGTTCACTTGTCCTGGGAATTACTCAGTGTTCCACCAGGGGGCAAGAAGTCTGACTGTGGAAGTAGTTCAGTGCCATCAGAATATTGAATGGTTGAATTTCAAATTGTAATTTTTTTTTTTAATGAAGCATTGGATTACGTAATTATTTGTATATAGAAATGTTTCATTACTTATTTTTTTCGAAATCTATGTGTAAAAAATGATCAGTTAATTTAGGAAAAAACAACATATATTTAAGTTCAATTATTTGAAAGAAAAAAAATCATATTTTGCTGGGACTGGTATACTTCCATCTCTAGGACTCTGTGCTGCCCCCACGACCTGACCAAAAAGTTTACTTAAAGCCAGTGAATCCTTTTAATAATAGATTAGCAGTCATAATTTACAGGACTGTACTTAAAGGCAACACATGGGTCTTTAAGAATCAAAATGTATAATAATAACTTTTCTGCAAAGAACAGCTCAAATCATTTAAAGCCTTGACAGCGACATTTAGTTTACTTTAATATTTTTATTTTACAGCTTGGTTTCCTAAAATGTCTCTTAACTTGTGAAGATATATATATACATTTATTTTCTAACCTTTGGAACTGTTGATAGGAATTGTTATCGGAGGCAAAGAAACTCCCTGAGAATGTCTCCACGAAGTGAGAAGTGGCGCCACCTGTTGGAGAGGTTCAGCGTAGCGACACGTTTAACAATTCAATGATGTGGAGCAGCAGTTCAAGATGTGACCTGAAAGCTGCTCCTGTCATCTGAAGACTGAGCGCTCGCTGCCCCCTGCTGGCCGGAATGTGTCCCTCAATGATATCAGTATTAATAGAAGCAGCAGTGTGTGTGTGTGTGTGTGTGAGTGAAAGAGTGTGTGTACGCTGTTAAAGAAAATAAGCAATGCAACTGTATTGTTCCTCACCTGTTGCTGTGTGACCGTCCATTTTGTTTGTGTGCTTGAGCGTTAATGTTTTGTTATTCTCATCTTACCTTACTATCTATTTATCTATTAAATCACTTTATCATGCGTCACAAAGTGCTTCTGAGGGTGTAATGTAATTTAAAATTCATTTTATACCTTTTTTTTTCAATTATTGTTTCTGTTTTTGGTGAAAATCCATCAGAGTGGAAGTGCTACTAGAGTAGAGACCGAAGACCCTTTCTATTGTGTGTGGATGTGCGTCAGTCACGCACTTGTCGATGCATGAAAACGGTTAATGTTGTAAAAATTTACATATTTTTAAAGATCTATCATGAAAATGAAGTTTAAATGTTTACAGATTACATTTTGTTTTTCTTAAAGATGAAATAAAACTTGACTGAAGGAACCTGACGAATGGGTGTGATTTATAAAATCATAGTTTACCAACTATGGTCACATGACCATCTTTAGTCCCCCCTCAAACCTCACAAATGAATTAGTAACCCAATAATTCAAAGAGATGAAAAAAATACAAATACAATAAAATAGAAAAGGGATTACGATTCCATTCCATCAGTTTCTTTTGGAGAAGATGCTGACATCTGTTATTCCCACGTGGGCGCCATGGTAACCGCCTCAGCGAGACACGCCTCCATCCTCCACTGGAGGAGAACGAGCAAGACAAGGAGACGGTAAACAAGAGTGTCCTGAGGGAGACAATGTTCCTGCTTCAAAATATGAAATTTTACATTAAATTCAAATGCAACTTTATTTAAAGTTATTTCAAGACACTATATAGTTTACATGTAACTTTATAATAGAAAAACATGTCACAGTAGTACATACAGGGGCAACAATATAATATTTAGTTTATTTTTGATGTATAATCGAGTACTTGACTTGGTGTTGCAAAATTCACAGACCACATGACTCTTGTCAAAGTAACTGCTTTTACTTGTTTTGAAACCAAAATATGTCGAAAAATGAGCTTTAAAAGCTGCTGGAGTTGACCGTATCCTCTCGTCCTCAGTCATCGTCGGGATCTCACAGGATTTCACGCTGAATATGTGCGTGGTTATTTTAAATAAAAGATTGAAACAGTCCATTATAAAAAGGTTATATCATCAATTAGGGATTGTCTAAGATGTTGTGGTCAAACTAGTATAACCTGAGTTCAGTAGAAGAAAGTTTTGTGTATTTGATATCTGTCTTTAAGGATTTTACCAGCTGATTACTTTTATCTGGCTTCATTGACAGATACAATTGAGGGACATCAGCATAAAAACAGAACTTTATTTAGTGTTTTTAGATCACGTTGCCAAGTGGAAACATATCAATTGTATAAGCCAAGAACAGAACCTTGGTTGACATGTACAAAGTGAATGAAAAGTATTTCCGTTCCTTTAGAGACTGGAGGTGATCAATCCAGCACACTCATCACATAGACACAGTGTATTCTTTACATGTGCACTTCCTCACGCATCTGAGGTTTAACACAAATCATGGTAGATATACGTAGGTAAACCTTGTCAGTGCGGTAATTTAGTGTCGTACTAATGTCACGTACATCTACACACTCACACACAGCCTTAAACATCCTTTTGCTGAACATTCTCTTCTTTTCTAATCTGTCTTCTTCTCTTATTGACTTTTCTATCTCTTCTTTTCTTCATCCGTCTCTTCCTCACTCAGCAAAAACACATAAGCTTAATGCACATCCATTCAGCCACGACTCCCTCCGTTTCGTTCCACACACACACGACCAGAGTTTGTGTTGAGAAGGTTGATTATTGTAAGAAGACGAGACGCTGATTTATAAATACATCATCCGTCGCTGATGAACAATGGCCTTGTTCTGTGTCGACGAGGAAAACTGATTAAAGTAAAACATCATATTGTCTGATTACTGATTAGCAGCAGACTTTTTTTCAACTTGATTTGTCCTCTTGAAAATGTCACACAATACTTAGAGCAACACACTTTTTTTTTTTGGTGCGAACATTGAAAATGCGTTTTAATCCAGTTCACTTACAAAGCAGGTTATTTGATCAGCGTTTATCAGCAAAATTACTTAAAACAGATGTTGGAATTGGAATTGTTTTAGAAATGGTTGAGGAATGGACAAGAAGGATACATTTGGGTTTTCTGGATTTACAAAGGGTTTCTCACTCTTTTTCAAGAGTTTAAAGGTTAACTTGTGTGAAAACCAAACTTTTGTGACTCGCATGTTTCAAATGTTGAAGTCTTCCTCTCCAAGATGCAGTAAGTCTCTCATCATGACCATGTTTTGAACTTATTACTTTATAAAGTTCTCACATGTCTGAAATCTCAGCAAATGAGAGGTTACAAGAGCGGAGTCCATTATGATGTTATAATGGCTTCACTCCTCCTTCCATCTTTATACATGACCCCTGGAGGTGGAGACTTCCTGGATTCATAACGCTGCATGACAAACATCAATGTTTCACCAATCACAGCAGAGTGGGCGTGGTTATGGTAAACACTATATTTCAATGAAAAGAGTTTTGTACAAACAGACACATACTGATGATACAATAGAGGTTTAAGATCTATTTAATAGACACTGAACGACATTACACATTTCAAGGTGACTTCCTAAACATATACATAAATGAGCAGTTACAATAGTAATTAAATCAATTGAAAGGATTATAACCTGCCAATTATTATGTGCCAGAGCTGTGAACAAAAAGGAAAATCATTATATAAATGTATAAGTATTAATACTTACCCTTCCTTTTTAATATTATCATATGAAGGTGCATATAAATGTTTGTTCAACACAGACACTCCACTGTGGCTCTTCCACACATCTGAAGTGGCTCTGGCAGTTTAGAGAAAAATTTGGTGAGGAAAAATTACAGAACGACCAAATTTACCCATTTCATTTATATTTACTATACATTTTGAAAGTAGTTTAAGTAGTTGATTGTTAATGAGTATTCTTAGTTCCTCCACTGATATTTAGAGATTAAATATTGTTTTATTTGACACAAAGGTTTTGGGAGAGAAAAAGCGGTGGCGCCCTTGAAGTATATTTTAGATAAATACTTTCCTCTTCTTCTTTTCTTCTTGTTAACGTCCAAGACGTTCTCTGTGATTCATTTTAAATCTTGCTCTTCTTACTGAACCCTCAATGAAAGCCTGAAGTCCTCAACTCTGCTTCTTGTCTTTGCATCATTCCACCTGGCCTGCACTCTCTTCTGAGTCCCCGTCCATTGCTCTGTCTAGCTGGACCAAAAGACTCCGTACACTAATATTATTAAAGGTTATTTAAAATAAATATAGCCTCTGGATCTTTTGATTTTACTAATTTTGTATCAGCAATTGATTCTTCATATGTTGTCACTTCCTCCTCAGACGTTAAAAAACTAAACTTGATTTGATTCCTCCAAAATTTTGAGAGCATAAAGTTGAACTTTCCAAAAAAGCAACATTTTAATGGCATTCAAACTTACCAATGCTATGTAGATACATTAGCTAAATAAATAAATATTGCGAATATGTTTAGGTTTCTTTTCTTTTTTTGTATAAACGAATATTGACTATTAGCCTCCGTTTATCTGTCAAGTTGAATCTGCGGCTCAGACTGAGTTCTGTCCCAAGTGGCTCTTTACACGGTAAAGAGACTAGAAGACTTATTATTTAGAACAACTAGATAAAGCACACCACCTGCTGGTCAACTTCAGTCATTGCAGCCATACTCTCCTTTTGAGACACAAACATTCTGTTGCTGATTTAAATATCAAGTTTAATAAACTTTGTTAGAGTTCTGGACATACTCCTCCTCTCAGTGTTGTCGGGATGAATAGTGCGAGTTACAGAAGAGAGGGAGGAGAGGAGAAGAAGAGGAGAAGGAGGAGTTTTACAGTCTTCAGTGGTTTTTGACTTAAACTGAAAAAGACACTCTTACAAAGTTCATGTTGCCAGACACCAACCCTACATCCCCCTCTAAACACCTTATCATAAAGTTATTTTAAATCCTACAACGTTTTTACAAATGAATCAAATAAAATTAAAAAAGTCATCTTTACAGGAAAGAGTAAAAAAAAAAGAAAAAAGTAAAACAAGAGAAGTGAAGAACGAAATTGGTCAATAATTAAAAACGTTAATTCTATTTAAATAAAACAGAACAATCTTTAAAAGAGATGGAAGTCAAATGAAAGAAATTAAAGTGTAACGAGTGTCGCTTGTGACTCCGTGGTCTCAGTTCAATGTGCCGACTCCACAGCAATAAAACTCTGATTCAAAAACAAAAGTTCAACTCAGCGAGGTCTCGGCCTCGGACAGCACCGGCGTGGTCACCGACGACGACGTGGACTCGGCCAGAGAGTTGGTGCTGTTGTCCAGACTGCGGCTCCATGAAATGTGCGTGGGCGTGGAGGGGTTGGAGGGGGTGGAGCATAAGGAGGTGGAGCTGCTGTGATTGGACAAGGGGGAGAAGAAGACGTCCTTCCTCGAGGATTTGTGATTCAGCTCCGCCTGCAGGTGCTCGCGGATCTCCTGCGGGAGGCGCTCATGCTCCATCTCCAGCTCCGACTCCAGGTGAGCGTGAAGCTGCAAATGTCATGCCAGCAAAAACAGGTGGTCACATGATGTGGTCATGTGATGAAGGTGATGATGATGATAAAGTCAGCACCTGTGGCAGTTCTTCATCAATCTTCTGAAGAACCTCTCGTTGTCTCACCATCAGCTTCTCCTGTCGTTTGGACTGAGCTTTCTCCAGCTGAGAGCAACACATGTTGACGGACGAGGCGTTCAAGGACTGTGGGACAATTTAAACTCACCCTTCTGATCAGTGACACCGAGTCCTGGATGTGTTTTCTGTTGATGTCGTTGAGCTCGCTGAGGACACACACACACAAGCAGATACAGAGGCACGCATGACACACACAGAGACATAGATGCACACACACAAACAAACACACACATGCAGATACAAATGCACAAAAAAACACACACTCAGACAAACACACACGCATAAACATACGCACACACACAACCAGACATAAGGAGATACAAATATATACACAAACACCGGATACAACGAACACACAACCACATACACACACACACACACAGATGCAGACGCGCACACACGCACAGACACACAGCGTCACACACATGTGAGTGTCACCACAACAACAATCAAAGCTCAACAGCTAAACATTCATACGTCTCTGCTTTGTCTTTGTCGCGACTCTTGGCCTCACTGATGCTGTTCTGACGCTTCCGGTCCAGAATCTTCTGCAGCTCCTTCTTCTCCCTGACAGCATGATGTCATGTTTAAAACCAAAGAGTGACGCGAGAGTGACGCGTCATCAGGTCGAAACTCACTTCTCACAAATGTCTCGGAGTTTCTTCAGCTGAGCAGCCTGACACTCGTGAGCCGTTTCCTTCAACTTCTGGAACAACTGCAGTCACCAGAGAGACCAGAGTGAGTGTGTCTGTGTGTACATCTGTCTGTGTGTACCTCCTGCAGGTGTGTGCGTGCACCTCCTGCATGTAAGTGCGTACCTCCTGCAGGTGTGTGTGTGGGTACATCCTGCTGGTTTGTATGTGTACCTCCTGCAGGTGTGTGCGTGCACCTCCTGCATGTAAGTGCGTACCTCCTGCAGGTGTGTGTGTGGGTACATCCTGCTGGTTTGTATGTGTACCTCCTGCAGGTGTGTGCGTGCACCTCCTGCATGTATGTGCGTACCTCCTGCAGGTGCGTGTGTTGTCTCTCTCTCTCCACCGAGTGTTGTTTGTGTCTGAGGTCCAGTAGTTCTTTCATCTGCCACTCTCGGAGCTGCAGCGTCTGCTTCTCCATCTCCTGAGTCAGAGCCGAGAGTTCTCGCTGCACCTGCTCCTGAGGCTCGCTGGCACAACACACACAGGCTCAACATCACATGAGTAGAACACGACTTTCCTTCTTACTTCTTCCTGATGCTGCGGTGCAGGCTCTTCTCCATCTGACTCTTCCTCCTCTGAGTGTCCGAGTGAAGCTGACTGCTTCGGTTCTTCTGCTCTTTGCTGAGATTCCAGACCTGCAGAAACAAGACCCCATGCTTCAGACATGAGTAGTCGAGCACAGAAGAGAAGTCCAGAAACCTTCTTTAGGTGTTTCTTCCTCAGCTCTTTCATTTCTTTGCCTTGTTTCTTCAGGAGCTTCAAGTAGCCTTTCTGCTGCTTCAGCTCCTCCATAGGCTGCACTTGAATGTCTTCAACACAAACATTTTTTTACAGACACACACACACACACACACACAGACACACACAGTCTTCATGCCTGTGTGATGATGGAGCGACAATGTGAGGAGATGATCTTACCAGCCAGAACTGTTTCTATCAGGTCCTCCTTTGGACTCTGGCTCTGAGCTACACACGCATGCAAAAACACACACATGAGGGAAGCAGAAGAATATCTGTGTGAAGTGTACTGAAGTATATCAGTGTCAGAATATTCAGTCGTTTAATTTAACATTTCAAATATGGAACCCCCTTTTTTTAACTGAAGCATTTAGCAGTTTTTTAAGCAGGTTTTAAGCAGTATTATTATATATAAAATAATTTCAAATAGAATACATTTATTTTTTCCACATAAAGGTTAATAATTTAATATTTATTGAGTAGTTAAAACTATATTTTCCGAATTCAATATCTTTTTTATCTGTAGCCTTTTAAATTCATATAAAAATGTTGCTCTTATTGTGTCGCTACACTTTACTAAAAGAATACCGAGCTAATAGAACTTTCAGCCAATATTGTAACATGCAGAGTGCAGACGATCATGTGACATGTAGAAGCACAATATTGGTCATCGGTATTGTCTGGTGGTAGTAATATATCAACATGTTTACATTGCATTTAAAAAAGTACAAATATTGATTTTTTTTTTGTATTGTTAGAATTGGAATATTCAACTATGTGTAAAGAAAATGGTTATTTCTGGAAACACTTAAAATTCAATTAGGAAACAAAAATTAAACCTTTCAATAGAGAATATTAATTAATAGACAGCATTATCTATTCAAACAAAAGATAAAAAAAATAAAATCAACGTTTGAAATGTTACATTTAAACATCTGTTCTGGTGTCACTGATAGACTTCCATAGCAGCAGATATACAAACAAAATGAAATTGTGTTGAAAGAAGCAAAACGACTTCCATGTCAATGAAAAAACATATTTCTGTAGAGTGGACATCCAGATGAACATGCAAGTGTGTACCTGGGATGGCTAGGGGGGAGTCAGGGGAATCGTCCACTGACCAGGGCGGACTGCTACACGGGGGTGGCAGCTGGTGTCCCCCTGGTACAGCCTTTATTTCCTTTCTGGGGTCACCCTCCCCGGGCAGATCGGAGACATGCTGAACACACACACACACACACACACACACACACACACACACACACACACACACACACAATGTCACACACCACGATACCATGAACGAGCGAGTGACTCACCTCAGAGTTGTCTTTGATCAGAACAGCCAGTTGAGTCTCCCTCTTGTCTAGCGGACTCACGTGTTTGGTTGGGTTGGTGAGGATCTCAGCGTACTCTGATCACACAAATACATATTGTTGCTTTCATTTCATTTCTAATGTAGCCTCAACATCTCTACACCTGTGTGGAAGTATTTTTATATCACCAATGAATAGAACTTTCAAAACAATCAGTATTTCTTGGACCCTTTTTTTTTTACTTCATATTTAACCAACCCCATTGCAAGATTGACTTTAAAGTATAAATAAAGCACAATATTGTCTCTGGTATCAACACAATTTAAAAAAGTGAGCCTGAATTTATTTGATTTCATTAAAAAATATATAAAATTAATGAGGTATTATTCCTCAAATGATCTAATTTAATGTATTTTATTTAATTGATCAACTTCCTAATTTTATATACCAATTTTATTAATATCAATTAAATTAATTTATATACATTTAATGATATACTGTCATCACCACACAGAAAATGTATATGCACAAAATCACAGATTCTGTTTCTCATATTTCAACAGGCCTAGTTTGCTTTGAATATAAAGATCTAGGATTTGGAAAAAACTTCCATTAGACATTATATAGCATGTATAACCCTATAAAAAAGAAGTTATGCTTGTTTAATAATCATTTATATTAACTTATAATAAGATTTATGAAGTATTATATGTGGTGGACGTTAAGTGGGAAAACTGTCTTCTAATTGCAATTTAATTTTAGACATCACATAACATTTTGAAAGGATTTTCAAATCAAACAATTATTTTAGTGGTTAATTTACAATGTAATTACAAACAACTTTCAGCTCTTAATGTCCACCACTTCAAATCCTCGATAAATCCTATTATTAGTTGACATGATTACAACCCATTATCACTTCTTCTATAAAGCCTTATTATTACATTACACTGTCTATGAATGTTTAGAAGACAAATCCAGAAACGATCTGCACCACGTAGACTAGTCCACAACACACTCGGAACTCTGAGGTCAAGAGTTGAGGACTTTTGACTGGTCAGAGCCCCGGAGGGTTTCATGAGACAAGACAGAAGGCGGATCGTACTCTGGTGCTCATTGGGGATGTAGTCTTGAGCTTCAGTGTAGACCAGCAGGGAGGACAGCAGCAGCGGCTGGTTCAGCTCGTTCTTCAGGTTGATGTAGTGAAAACCTGAGGATGAGAAGAAGAGCTCAGATCCTTATTTTCTTACACCACCTGTTCCAACGCTCACCTGGTCGGATGGCGGACACAGGAAGGATGCGGTGGCCGATGAACTTCCCGTTCTCCTCAAACACGGCGATTCTCAGGGACGCGAGCGTTGGGAGGACGATCTGGAGACGAGACGTTGGTGAGGAGGAGGAGGAGGAGGAGGAGGAGGAGGAGTGGAACACCAGACACTGAGGCCAGCTCACCATGTTGAACACAAACGTGTCATCATCCCAGACCGGATCCAGAGAATTCCCGTTGGACGTTTTGGTTTTGTACTTTCTCTTGGTGTCGGCAGGAAGTCCGAACAAGTCCACTTCCACGTAAACGCCCACTTTCTTGTCCGTCAGGAACTGACCCGAGATGACCTGAAGCCAAACAAGGTTGACATCGAACTTGTCCTGATCTGCTGGGCGACTCGCCCGGCCCGCCTCTCACCCGGATCTTGACGGTGTTGGCGACGATGCCGTCCACGATGTTTTCCGTGAACGGGTCAAAGTGTTTGTCGATCCTGCGCATAAACTCCGGCTTCAGCAAGTAGCCGCTGTGACCGTTGTACTCGAACACGCCCATGTTCAGCTGCATGGGCAGGTCTGGGTCAGCGAGAGAGAGAAGATTAAAAAAACATGCTGGAGAAGAAATAACGTTCACTCACCAAGAGTTTGGAAATTCAGCGCCACCATCTGGCAGCCGACGTTCCAGAAGAGCTGAGGCATGTAGTTGGAGCTGTCCACTCTGGTTCCTTTGGGATAAATCCTGCTCAGCTGGTTCTTGTTGTACCTGGTCAGAGGACTAAGGAATCTAACCATCAACCCCAGCATTCGTAGAAATGGAAATATTAACAACGTCATGGAGGATACTCGACAAACTCCCCTGGAGAACTCTTCAGCGTGTCCATCCCTTTAGTTTCTACAAATGAGGACATCTCGAAGAACTTCCTCCTCTCTGAGGACACACATTATTAGATACACACACACTTGGTCCACAACTAGGTAGAGAATATTCAATGATCCAATTTCAATATTGAAACTTAGATAAAAAAAAATGTAAATAATTTTAGTTTTTTTGCGTTTAATTCCGTAATTTAATTTAGTTTTTTAAATAATATAATTTTATTTTTATTCATTTTATCCAAGAGTTTGATATACTAATTCCTATAATTCAAAAATACTATTTTTTAAATGTAATGTAATAAAATCTTAATATAAAATGTTGGTATAACAGTGCCAACGTACAATACCAAAGGAACAGTCACATGATCATCTGCGTGTCTCATGATTGGCTGAAAGTTTGATCCAGTAGCTTGGTACTCTTTTGGTACTGTCTGGTCGCACTATAAAACCATTCAAGCATTTTTTATTTTAATTTTAAAGTCTATGGATAAAAAAATACAATTGAATTTAGAAATTGTATTTTTTAATTAATGCAATCATAATATCAAACTATGTTAAAAAATAATTAAGAAATATTGAATTAAATTATTAAAAAAATTAAATGCTTAAAACAAAATTTCAATAAATCATTTTAAGTTTTAACATACGACATGTTAAATTCAAACATGCAATATTCTGAAGGCACTGCTATTCAGTACTTCTACAGAAGGCCATAGAGAACACTTACTTGCTGCCACCTCGAAGCTCTTGAACTTGACCGGCTCGATGTAGTTGACCAGAGTGGACATTTCTTCAGTGGCGCTCACCTCAGTGCTCGCCGTGCCCTGAGCAGACAGGTAGCTGTCAATCAGCAGTCGTCAAGTCAGCCGGAGCACTCGCTTACCTCATCCGAGTTGGGCTTCTTTAACTCGGCGACGGACTCTTCCTCCTCTTCATCCTCACTCTCTCCCTCTCCTCCTTTGAAGAAAGGCAGTGACATCATAACATCTGTTATTATGACCACAACTTTTACATTTGCCTTTAAACCAAGATGAGTCTGGTACAATGAAACAGACCAAAAACTACCAGAAGATACCAAATATGTATCAGGAAGCAGTGAGTGACTCTCTTACTCAAAGACAGTACAGAAGTCACAGATTATAACTTCCTTCATTCTTAAAGATTTTTATGATGACTTCCACTGTGCAGCCGTCCATTCACTTCACAAAACATCCCATCAAGGTTGAGAAGGAGTTTATCGGTCTGTGAGATACTGCCTCAGGGTCGCACCAACTAACACTTTTTTTTTAACTTCAGGTTTGTCTAGTCACATTATTTGACTGTAGAAGATGTTTGTTGTTTCCATAAAACTATCTTGAAAATATGTCTCCCTTCTCCTCCTGCATATAATTCTATCAAATCAAAATCCATCTACAGAAACTTTCCTTCATTTCATCATCATCATCATCATCATCATCATCAGACCCACCGATGGACTTTCGTGGCTCCAAATCTTTCATCATCCTCTCTGCCAGCTTCTCCTCTCCGTTTGACATGACAACACTTCCATCCCCGTCCACCAGAGGGCAGTCTGCCCAAGATAATCAAAAGATTAAATCAAGCCTGTGCTCCTGGTGTGGTCAGAGGGTTCAAAGGTCACCGTTGTGGGGTGGAGTCTGCTCTTCAAGCTCCCGGCGCCGGATGCTGCCGCCGCTGGAGGGACGATGGTGGTGATGCTTCTTTTTGTTTTTGATGAGAATCTTTCCCATCAGCTCCTGTGGAGAGGGAAGCAGCTGACCCGGGACCAGCTGTAGAAGGGATTAGAGCATAGAGCATTGAAAATACAAGTCAGTGTTTAAACATATTTTGCAAAAAAAAAAAAAAAAGAGATTTGCCAGTACGAGTTTAGTCAGATATCAACTGATATGTCATGTCAACAAGCACCACACAAACGTGATTTACAATAATTAATCATTTTACTGGATGAGATTCAAAACAGGAATTGCATACGTATAAACAATGACACTGTTAGGAGAAAATTTAGCCAACTATTAAAGTATTTAATCATTATAAAAGTCACAAAACTCAATGCCCAGGGGCCAAATCTGTCCCGCCAGGTTATTCAATGTCTCCCAATATCTAGTTGGCTAAATCAAAGCATTGAAGTCCATGTTGATATGATGACCTATAAAGATATCAGTGTTTAAGATAAGAATAATTATTGATTTTATCGTTTTCGTTTAATTTGTTTTTGTTTTTGTTGATTTTTACACATAGGATTTTGATATTATAATTCAAAAAAATCTAAATATATTTATAAAATATAATATATATAAATCTTTTTTTATTCCTTTAAAAGGTAAATTTAAAGCTTTTGGTACAATGGTTCAAACAGACAATACCAAACATGTTATTTGATCGAACATTCACATGATCATCCGTCTCATGATTGGCTGAAAGTTCGATCAGTGATCACTGAAAATATTCCATTTAAAAAAAATTAATGATTTAGAAAAATAATCAAATTCATCTTTTCTATATATGAATTATTATTTTCAACTCTCAAAACAATTCTAATTAAAACATTTGAAGTTTATAAATTTAAAATGTTAATTTTAATAAGTCTTAGAATTTGCACTGATTACATGCATCAATTCTGATAGTTTCTCCTCACAACCACAAACTGTGACAAAAATATCCAACAGGAGGCGCTCTAGCACCAGAGACCTGCTGAACTAACTAACTACTAATACTTTCACAACCTACTCTCTTATTCTGTGAACAAACCAAACAAACCGTAAAAAACCGAGAACAGGACAGATGTTTGCTACACACATGTTTTCACAAGATAGTGATCAAATAAGAAGTCAAGAGAAAGTAGTTCTTTGAATCTTACCGGGTATTTCTCCAAGGGATCGATGAGAAGTGCATCTCCAAAGATGGTCCTGCAGTACTCTGCCATCTTGGCCTGCTGCTTGGCTCTGAAAGCGCAGACAAGACGACTCCAACATAAGCCCTCTGTGTGTTCGTGTTTGTTCTCTAATGGTTAAACAAGTGAACTCACGAGTCCACGTGGTTCTCGAAGGACAGGATGAGAGGGTAGGGAGACGTCTTGAAGGCGCTTTCTGCAATGGCTTCCAATACTTCCTGTGCTCCAAAAAATACTACGTTAGGGTTTCATACATATGCATCTTAATACAGGGGCAACTGTACGATATATTGTGATACTGTACGATATATTGTGATACTGTAGTAACAAGGATATATTTGTTGTATTACTCGACAACACTTGTGTTGCAGATTTTACAGACGCCATGACTCTTGATGAAGTCATAACTGGTTTAAATTGTTTTTAAACCAAAATATGTCCAAACATCAGCTTTAAAAGCTGCTGGATTCGATGGTATCCTCTCATCCTCAGTCATCACTGGGATTTCCTTTTTTTCCCCTTTAGCTTCAGGAGACTAATCACTTAATGACTCCTGTCATCTAGTGGTCGGAACTTTAATTGCAGCACAAAAATGAACAAACACCGTGGTGAATTTTAACTGAAAATCACCATTTTATTTTATACACACTTTATTGAGATACAAACCATAAAGGAACCATCATAAAAATAAAATGTGATTGGGAAGCCAGAAAAATAAATTGATATAGCGTAGTTAAATATTTATACAGTATCATGAAAACAAATTATTGCAACACATTTTCGTATCAATATTTTCTATCATGCTGATTGGCCATTATTAAGTGCTCCCAGAGACTATTTGCATTTGTACCTTAAAAGGAATCTCGGTCGTCATGGTGAAGCCGTGAGTGATGTACGGCTCCTCGTCTTGCGGTCGACCTTTCCAACAGTCCAGCTCCACACAGCGACAACCGGTGAGCAGGACCTGCCGGTACATCTCCACCGAGGACAACCCGGTCAGCTGACCCACTGCAGGGACGCACCAACGGTCGTGAAAGTCTGCATTTGTGTGTTGCAAGTGTGCGTCTCACCTGTCAGGTAAGTGTTGTGTGAAGAGTTGACGAAGTAGTGCGACAGCGGCTGGTTCATGTCGTCAATAATGTCCAGTCTCTCCGGTGGAACGATGCCGTTTTCTTCTCCTCCCAGGTAACGACAGAACGCCTGCAGACTGATCTGATCTGAGTTCACAAAGATGACAAACACTAGGAGTCACACCTGCCATCCTTCACAGAGGATTGATTCGGATATATGTGCGAGCGAGACCTCTCTCCAGTTGGCTGCTGTTGGTCTCGTACTTCTCCATGATCTGGCGAACCTGCTCTCGTTTGAGTGGCGGGTACAAGACCTCGTTGAGCCTGGAGTCTCTCTGTCGACGGTTGATGAAGTCCATCAGCTGATCCAAAGAGATGAACGGCTTCCCTTTAGAACCACTGCAGACACACACACACACTAGCATTAAACCAGACATCGAGGGAGTGTTTGTCTTCAAAAGTCACTCGCCTCTCTTCAAAGATGCTCTGGATCTCTGGCCGGAGACAAAGACTGTCCAGAAACTTCTGAAAGGCTTCCCACGTGAAGTCGTCTGGCTTTATTCCCTCTGACTGTAGAACACAATAAAGCTCATGGGCTTCGAGAAATACTATGGAAGTTCATCAGTGTCATCAGAATATTTAATGCTTAAATTTAATAACTCAAATGTTGGATCTTATAAATAAATGTGTATATTTGAATGTTCAATTATCATTATTATTTTAATATTTTCGTTTTTTATATCAATATTTATTTTAATTAATATTTGTTTAATTCGTAGCCTTATAAAAAATAATAAGGCTACGAGTCATTATTAAAAACTTTTTTATTGGTATAATAGAGCCACCAGACAATATGTTTGTGCGTCTCATGATTGGCTGAAGGTTCGATCACTCATGATCATTAATCACTATAATGGTTCCTTTTTTTAAATGTAATTATTTAAAAAAAAAATCCTATCTTTTCAATATAAGAATTATTGAATTCAATACTTGAAAAAGAAAAAGTTTCAATTGCATCATTAAAAGTTTATTATTAAATGATAGATTCAATTATCCAATATTCTGATTTACTTACTACACTATCATTTTGATATATTTGCCGCACAAACACACACAGAATTCTGCTATTGCAGCGACAAAGATATCCAACAGGAGGCGCTCCATCCCCAGGCGACGCCGAGACCTGCTGAACCAGCACTTTCACAACCTTCTCGCTTCTTTCTGTTCAGTCTTGTGATTTCAAACTGATTATTGAGGCACCCCACACACAGTTGTGCTGTTGTGCACAAACACACAGGACACTGGAGCTTAAGTTCAAGCAGAGAGGAGGCTGTGTCAAGAGTACTGTACTTATATTATCAGCATGAAAGGGTTATACATATATAGATATAAAATATGTAGTATCTTAGAGAGAGAACTAACTCATTAATTCCGGAACCAGGAGTGGAACATGGTGTGTAAACATTAGGAGATTTCAAGATACTTATAAAACACAGACCAATATTACTACTTACTTACATGTTAGTGTAATGGTTCATTATAAACAGGGGTTATAATATAGAAAAGAGGGGCGACAATAGTTTTCAGACATGCGTGAAAAGTGAATAATGACCCGATTATTGACGAGGCCGCACTGCTCCAGAGACATCTCCACTCGCTTCTTATCGGAGAACATTTTCAGGATGCTGGGAAACAAACAGAAAGACAGTTAAGCGAGGCCAAACAGCCAGACATGACCAATCGACGGCAGAACACTCACTTCTTGACGGGGATTTTTCCGTCCTGGTTAACCTGCAACTTGAGTTTGGTATACCTGCAGGTGAGGCCGGTGTTTGTAATGAAAATACTTTTTAAATGGTGACAGCAAAAAAAAAAGAAGGGAAAAGTTCTTACGCTTTCAGCAGGAAAACATTCCGTGACGAATTCTGTGAGAGAATGTTTGTTGCCAACTTGAAGAGTTCATCTGTCCAGATCTGGTGATGAGAAATGTTTTGTCATATGAATCCACCTTAATATTTAATATTTAAAAATGTAAGGAAGAGGAGGAACACATAAGAGGACGAAGGGAGACCAAAACAAACAGAAACATTCCTTTACGTTAACGTCATAAAAGACAAGAATCAACAAACAGCCAGGGGGAGAGAAGGGGAGATGTGGGGGGAGACAAGGAGAAAACGAGGAGAGGAGATGAGATAAAGAAGCAGACTAGTACTTAACACACAATTAAACGTCAAAAAATGGGAGACAACGGAGGGTGCAGATGAGATGTGAAGAGTGAAGAACGACAGATAAGGGCAAATGAGAAGAGTTGGTGACAGAAGAGACTGATGCAGAAAAAAAGTACAAAAGGAAACCTTTGCCGTGTCTTCCTGCATGGCCTGGAAGTTGACGAAGGAGATGTTGACCAGGTCGCTGCCGTACACCACAGTCACAAGTTTCCCCTCCACATTCTCCCCTTTGCCGAAGCCCAGCACGTCACGGACCTTTGGATCCTGCAGCAAACCAATCATTTCATTATTGTGTTGCATTTAAACTTCCGACCACTAGATGGCAGCTCCACAGCTAAAGGAAAAATGAAATAGCGTGATATACTGACGATGAGAGAATACATTCACTACAATAGAAGAGTCAAGTACTTGGACAATACTACAAAAATATTACAGTATCATTATATATGGTATCATTGCCCCAGTATCGTGATATGTATAATATTATCAGATTCTTGCCAATACACCCCTAGAAACCCATCTAAAAGGGACTTGCATGTCAGGAAAGCCCCCCCGCTCATGTTGGATCACTTCCTGATTCACGCTCTATCCATCAGCTATTTCCTCACTTCCTGTCTGAGGGTCATTCTGTCAGCTGGTTAATTAACAGTCTGTCACCAGCAGCAGACAGAACACTGTTGCACCTTTAACTGACGCTCATCGGCAGCAGTAGGTGACAACATATACACACAAGTATACACAGACTCACTGACCTTTGGCTGCTTGGCAAACTTCCCGGTCCTGGTGTCTCTGATGAAACTGATATCCAGCGTCTCAACCTCCTGGAACAAGACAAAATTTGCCAGAATCAGAAAACGTATTGTCATGTTTGTAAACAACACTGGAATTAGTTGCGTTGGCATTACAGAGAAAAATAAAAACAACCACCAAGGCAGCCGTCTATGCCGCCATCTTGAGTTGTCAAAGGTACGCAAACAATACTTCACCACCTGTAACATTTAGTGTACAACTGTCCAACTCATGGCCCCGAGACCACATCCAGCCCACTAAGTCATTTTATGTGGCCTGACAGTTGTTCAGCTCAGAATCAATGGATGTCAACAACATACAGAGACAGACAAGGATTGATGGGAATGTTAGATGAAGTATGACAAACATGGAGATCCTTATTAGAAATGTTAAATATAATACATTTTGTTTAGTACTTGGCCCCCAGTGTGATTAAGTTTGACGACTCTGAGTAAGCATATCACTAATTGAAAGTTATAGTTAATAGTTAAGTTATACTTAAAATTTAAATTTAAATTCTTCTAGCCCTCAGTCGACTAAGGTTTGGGATTATTTTCAGAGTAATCCCTTCCTTTTTAGAGAAATAATCAAAAATGTACATGAATTTTAATATAGCATCTGAGTCTCATCTTAACTTAAGTCCAAAAAGACACACTTAAAAACACCCAAAAACCAAAGTTCTCCGGGTAAATATTGTGAGCGTTTCCAGTTTAATGTCTAAACTGGAAGTGCTCTCGAGTTTACCCGGAGAACTTCCTGTCTATGTAGGCTGCTGGTTTAGCAGCTAGCCTAGCGGCATCCGCAAAAAACAACCATAAAATGTACACGTTTAGATTTTTTCGCGACAATTCCTCTGGACTTCAATACAAGATGGATGCTAAAGACAAGTACCACACATATTTGGATTTTTTTAAAATCTTTTTGGACGAAGATGATGCTATATTAAAATGAACAAACATTTTTGTCTATAACTCTAAAAAGGAACAGATTACTCTGAAAATAATCCTAGCCCTTAGTCGACATGAGAGTGAGTAAAAAATAAGTGATTGACGGATGGACCATCACTTTTATGTCCCAGCCATGTGCGTTTTAAACAAATCCACACATATGTTACACAGTATTTGCTGTGGAAACATTGAGAGCACATCAAATGAAACAAGACTCAAGGTTAAGGTTAGAAGACACTACCAAATAAATCACCTGAAGGACCACAGAGAGGTCAAATTTGCCAAAAGGAAAAGGACGACGGGAATCCAGACTTCTATTACTACAAGCCATCGATTGTGCCACGCCTGACATAAGCCATGAGAGTCAAGCTTCACGCAATTGTGAGGAAATATTTGCTCATCACAGTGAGTGAAAATTTAATTTAATTTACTTTTCCAAAGCTTTTATCTCATCAGAAAGACATTAAATGTGTTTGGAACGTGAAATTCTTAATCAATCTTTGACTGTTGAGTAATGTGGACAAACTACATATCAACGTTTGATTTCTTTGTGTAATAATGCTGATTCTTATCTAGTTACACAAACTTATCACATTTCTTTATCAAGGAACAAGCATTTTGAGTGGGCACTGAGCCGGGACTGGGTTTGTTCCTGGAGTTAGTTGGTCGAAGAATGGTTTAGATCCCTATGAAAGCTGAGGCTCTGAAGACTGAACTCTCTGAGCAACAATCTTTATCTTACTCATGGCTTCCCCAGCCCTCATTTGTTACATCACCCGCCCGCGGGCACTTTGCCACACCGCTAGTGGTCAAAGGTCAACACCATTTCCACCAAACTTTGACTTCAACTTTTGGTCAGCCTATAGAGAATGTTTCACTTCCTTGGAGAGTAAAACACACGCACACACACACGCACACACACACACACACACACACACACACACACACACACACACACACACACACACACACACACACACACACACACACACACACACACACACACAGGTTCTGGTCTCCCACAGGCTGTGGTTCCATTCTGCCATCGCCATGGTGACTCCCTGGAGACCGTGGTATTGAGATTACAACGGAGTCTGCCATCTCGCCGTGTCTGAGTGGAACAGTTATCGCTCACTCCTAGTGGCACAGATACAAGTGAAACTGCAACATGCAAGTCGTGACTTGTGAAATATCCTGACCTCAAGTCAGACTGGTGTGTGTGTGTGTGTGTGTGTGTGTGTGTGTGGGTGTGTCCGTGTGAAGAAATCTAACACGGAAACAGCTCTTCTCAAGTCAAGTGTGTCATACATGATCAGAAAAAGCAGATGAGTGTGTGGTGTGTGTGTGTGTGTGAGAGAGTGTGTGTGTGTGTGCAGCAGGGTGCATGTGTCCGTGTGAAGGTCGGTTACTTCGCAGCACATTCTTGACATATTCCAGCCTGCTGTTCTATGAGTGTGTGTTTTGATTAGCATGTGCGTATCTGTGTGTCCCTGTGTGCGAGTTAGCTAGCTAACTTAGTCATCGGTTGAATCTTATTATGTGCGTAACTGAATCCTGATCAACGATTCCTCTCTTCCTTTTTAACTTATCAAACATAAGTTAGTTATTCACGAGCGGTTTCATCCACGGAATCTGTTTCTTTCGAGAAATGTTTCAATTGACACGGTGCACCACTGAACACAGACATCAGGAAGCGATATTGAAGACTACAGTCACAGGGACTTGTATTTACACAATGAATACCTTCAGCTAGTTTGTTGTTGTTCTGATCCACCCACCTCGCTGTGGAGCAGCTCTCAAGCATGTGACCCATCCGTTTATTTGTTATACGTGTCTTTACAAGCCAATGAGTGACAACCTGAGCTCTGATTTGACAAAGCCTCACTGTTACGAAGTGACATCTTAAAAAACAAACCTAATCTATCTCATGGCAGATCAAAAGGTTAAAAGAATGTTCTCACCAAATGCAAATCCTGTGGGCAATCAGGACAACCACCACGGAAATAAAAGAGAAGAGCAAGTGATGTTTGACAGTTTTACAATTGTGTCAGTTTATATCAACTCCATCTGCTTTACCATTTTTTTTATCCACATCAATCTCTTCTCACACTTTACAATAACCTTTTAACAACGCAGCAGGACCTTCCTCAGCTCAGACTCGGGTTCTTAAACTTGGCACAGGTTTCGGTTTGGACGTGAAATATGGGTGAGTCTTTCCCACATGATCCGGAAACAAGCGACAGACTCCTACCACAGATCCTCCCGCCTTTTAAACAAAGGTGCAGATCTGCTAACGCTCTGAAATTTTAAAGAACAGTTGAGAAATTAACTTAATATTTCCAAGTCGAATTAGAACTCTCAGAAAAACATCTTAAAGCTAACATTTGTCATTCATAGCATTGGAGAAACTAGAAAAACAAAAGCTATCTAAACACATCTCAGGAGGAGTATCTTGTGTCAGACCCTTTCCATCTATTCTTTTGTTTCTTTTAGAGAGCAAAGCAAAATACCAACAATAACAAACACATTCATGTAGAAGTTAGAGTTTAAATGTAAAAACACAACTCTCCTGACTCACATGCAGTAAGTCCCTCACCAGGTTACGAGAGCAGAGTCCATTATTACGCATAATGGACTTCACTCGTCCTCCAGCTAGCTCTAATGAAGCACCGCTTTTTTTAAACAACAAGTCCCTTGGAGGTGGAGACTTCCAGGACTGATTTAACAATCAAAGTAGTCGTTAATTTTGCCAACATTGTGACATCATGGATTCATTTCTTCAGCGTCTATAAGCCAAAATAAGTCTGGAGCAAGTTTTGCAAAAACATGGTTTTAATTTTGTAACCCTTGTGTGGTCCAAGGAAGCCACTGACCCATGCGAGAACTTTATAGTTATGTATGTGTTCAAGTGAGGACATACAAACACAGTGGCGGGCCGTGAATCTCACACACGTTTGAATGAATCCACCTCTCAATAACTACTTTAAGGTTCTTTATACCCCTACAGTCTGTGTGGTTTTCATGGCCATGTGACTTGTCTCAGTGCTATCCAATCAGAGGACATGAATGTGTCACGTGTTCAATGCGCTCTACGAGTCCAGGTTAGCTTCCAAAGCGCTGACGTTGTGTCGCCAACTTGAATCTGATTGGTTAACACAATCCTTCGGCTGCCGTTGATTTCAATGGACAAGAGCCACTTCTGAAACGACTGAAGGCCTCGGGTAGATTTCTTCTGGCAACACGTGACAGCTCAAATATGATTGGATGAAAGCTCTCACATGATCCCGGAAGCACAACTTGCGCAAGCAAGAGGAAAGAAATGAAATGAAGAGAAAAGACTATGAGGAATAATTTAATACATATTTATGAAAAATAAACAATAACAAAAAAAAAATAAGAAAAGTTTTTTTTTTACATTTTTCTTTTAAAAAAAACAACAACATGTATTTTCTAGGGCCTTGCTTGCTCTAATGGCCCACCACTGTTCAAACATGAAAAAATACAAAATTTTAGAGGGTGTGAAAAATGTGATTTTCTCTTAACACGCTTGACATTTGAACTAACATAGACAATAGAAAGACATTCAAACCTTCTGTTCAATATTTAAAAAAAATAAATGTCAAAGACACAGAAGTAATTATATGCCAAGTATCATGAGTTGATGATTGGATCCACCTGATCTTCTCGTTGTAGAACATTTGACCAGATGAAGCATGTGTGACTGTGTGATACTGGGCAGCGTCACTACATAGATAGAGTGTGTGTGTGTGTGTGTGTGTGTGTGTGTGTGTGTGTGTGTGTGTGTGTGTGTGTGTGTGTGTGTGTGTGTGTCAGATAATGTCAACAGAAAATAAAACATGTAGTGAAGTGAAAGTGGGAAGAGCGTAAGGGAAAATGAAGGGAAGTCATATCTTTATCAGATGACAATGTACTTCCTGTGCGTGTGCGTGTGTGTGCATGTGTGTGTGTGGAGGAGAGTACAAAATGTATAAACTCTAAAAAATGAAAGTGGTTGCAAATAGCAGACAATGGAAAATAAATGAGCATAGAATAAAAGAAAATACAATTCTAACGCATGACATTTAAAAGATAGAGGATGAAATAGAAGAAAAGTTGGAGCCGACAGTAAAAATAGAAGTATACTTCTAAAGAAAAAGTCCCTAATAAAATACAGCACATTTTTCTCACATGAATCAATGTGACATTGAAAAAAATCTTTATTCCTCATGCGATGGTTCAATAACATTCTCACGCTAGAATTATTCACACAATGTTCTTAAAGTTTTATTGCCTGAGGAAAACCCCTCAAACCATTCAGGTCAATCCATGGTAAAAAAAAAAATATATATATATATCTTAGACGCTCGACATGAGGTTCGTATTGATTCATCTTACATCGTTGAGGAGACTTTGAGGAATCAAGAGTAAGACCGTGGGTTCACGCATGTGTGCACATCTATTATGAGGCTACTGTTGTTCTGTGGTGACTCAATTACCTCCCTCAGGGGACGAACCACTCACCACTCAGGTGTTATTGACATGACCTGTTACGCCCTGAGGGATGGGGAGCTAACGGCGGAGGGGGAGTCAAGAAACCCACACTCCCCCTGTTCTAACAACTTCCTGTCCGCTTTCCCACGCTGAGCGAGAACTAGAGATTAGAAGTGTTGTTGCAAGAAAACGAGGCAAAGGATCATTTTTAAGGGACAAAACATGATATCAGAGAGGTCGTTTCCATAGAAACGGGCTAAAGAGCGGCTCAGGGGAGTCCAAGCATCGGAGATGAAGTTGGATGAACCACTTCATCCAGCTCTCCATAGAACTACAAAAAGTAAAATGTGACTACAACATGGAAACTGAACCACAGAACCGTCTCGCCAATCAACCTTCAGGTAGTCCAGAGAAATGTAAGTTTGCAAACCAGGATTGTGTCAGAGAAACTGTCAAGTATGAACACCTATGGGGTTTCTCTCCTCCCACTAAACAGCTGAAGTCAAATCTGCACCAAACCTAAACCCTGGATTTGTGGTAACATCTGCTGAAGCACATGTGGATCTGAAACATGTAACATCTAATTTAAAATTTGACCTCACTGGGAGGCATCAGTGGTTGCCATGCTGCCAGGAAACAGAAATCATGTACAAGTGTTTAAAGAATTTGGAAAGATAACAAACCATGCAGCATATTTATTCATATGGCCTGAACAAATAAAACAAATGTTATAGATTAAAAACCATAAGGAGGAGCAGCTTTAGAAACAACTTCATCACTTGGTCTGTTACAGATTCATAATAATGGAAAAAATAAGTTTAAATCAACATCTGGATTCCTTAAAGGTCCAGCTAACAGTTAAAGATTTATAATAAAAAAAGGCTATCAAAGCCAAAAAGAATAAATTGTAAAATCGGTGATGATGGTTAAACAAACAAATGCCTGCCATTAATCAACACTGCCTTCAGGAAATTCATAAAGGGATTAGAAACATAAGTAAAATAAATAGAATTAATGACGTTTAATGTTGGAAAAATACAATTCCTTCTGTTGCTGCCTTAACTAACAGGCAAAAAAAAAAAAGTCCCATCCAGGAACAGGAAGAGCTCTGGAGTCACATGTGTATCTCCCTGTCTTTAGATGTGTTAAACACAGTGACAGTGAGTCATTAACTGTTTAATAAAACTCCCTCTAAGAGGTGTTGACCCTTGACATACTGTCACACCAATGACTCATCGGTGCTAAATATTTGGACTTAATTCCACCTCACCAATGATTCTCGTCGCTGTAGTTGCTGGAAGAAGAAAGTGAAGATGTGCACTCAGTTGTATGTACACAAAAAAAAGAAAATCATTTTCACCCTTTTCGTATTATTTATAACTTTGTGCCGGTTTACAGATCTTTCTGCATTTTAAAATCCCAGCTCATAAATCCACAGAGACGAGTCCTCCCTTGTGTTTTGGCCCAAATAATGCACCTCCTTTCTTCTTAGAATCATCCTCCAGCAGCATGTCATCAACACTTCACTCCTCTAATCATCATCTGTTCAAACTTATTCATCAAACCCTACAAATATTACCCGGGTTTATCTGCCCAGTATATGACGCATATAGTCCTGCGATTTTACACCCAAAAATATATTATCATTTTCCAAGTATTCATCTTTCCAATGTGATCATTGATCAACTCTAGGCTTGCTGGCCAAACCTGGTCCGTTATGCCATTTTGAAGGGCCTGTTGTACACAAGATACACAAGTTTGTTTATATACGTGTGTACGTGTGTGTGGGAAAACCTGTTGGTAGCACAAAGTGTGAATCCTTAGCATACCACACACTTAACTTAGCATAACTTAAAGTCCCACAGAAAAACAAAAACAAAATACATTTCCTCATTCCAACCTGCTCTCATTACTCATTACTGCAGTGTTTTATTCTATTTTTCTTTTGATAACTCCAATTTCACAATATCAACAATAAATCTTTAGATATATATATTTAACTCAAGTGGTTTTCTCCAAACAGACCTCACACAGAAGATACAAAAATAAATACCTGAAACATTTAAAAAATTTCATTCATTTTCTACTCGCCTTCAAACGGCTCATTTTTTTTCAGAGTAATCCAGGTATGTTTGGAGTTATAGACAAAAATGTTTGTTCATACGACGGTCGCTAACAACAAAACGAAACATCCAAATACCTCTGTACTGCTCGCCTGTAACGTCCATCTTGTATTGAAGCCTCGACATGAAGATTTGCTCAGAAAAAAAAGAGAAACTAGTCTCAGGACAAATCGCGTGAACTCCCAGTGATGACAGACAACACTGGGAGCAATAAGAGTGTTTCCTGTTTGTGTAGCATGTTAGCCTTTTAGCGTCTGCTAAAAACAAGCTTCAAATATAGACTTTTTTAGGTTTTATCCAGAAATATTTCTAATGTTGAGGCTTCAATATAAAGGACATTACAGACAAGTTAGCATCAGTCGCTACATTAGCATGGACATACATTTTGCATACAACTCCAAAAGACAGTTATCTGAAAATAATCTCAACCCTTCGTTAACTTGAAATCAAATTTAACTTATTTTCTACTCAGCCTCAAGTCGACTATCACGTAAAAGGGCTTCGTAGCCACTGAAACTCTTGCTGCACTTGGATGTAGACCAGCCACAAATCACAAACTCTTATCAATAAGGGCAGACCCTCATGTTACACTGCACCACAATAAGATGGTTATAAAAACACAGTATAAGATAAGATATGGCTTTATGCTTATCTTGGGGAAATGAAGGTCGTCACAAAGCAATGATTACCATACAAACGCATATTAAGATACAGTATACATATTCAAAATATAAAAACATAGATAAATACAAAATAATAAAGTAATGATGAATAAATAAATGACAATAAACAATAAAAATAAACAAATACAAAGAGTGGGGGAAGGAAGTTGGAATACCAATTAAAAATGTCTTTTTTGGGTCCGGTTTGAACATTTAAAACATTTTTACTCTAGAAAAATGCAGTAAGGATCTAATGTTTTCCACATGAACATCTGCATAGAACTGTAGATCACCGAAATCAAGATCTTTAGCCAAAATTAAAATCTGAGATGTGTGATGTTGCAAAACATAAATGAGCATTAATCCGAGAGCAGAAATGTGATCAGCCGTTCCGTTCAATACTGTACTTTTGGACGAGGAAGGAAAAAGAAGAAAAGTGTCACAACCGCACCTCAGGCGACAAATGGCCCATTATCAAAAAACACAATTTCAGAAGGACGTATATGGTGTGAACACATGCTACAAGCACAAAAACACACACGCACACACACACACACACAAACACACACACACACACACACACAAGCAGCCAGGAGCTCACAGGTTAATTAAACAGCTCTGAAGTGTCACTTGATCCGACTGGACTCCCAGAATAATTCCCAGTTCACTGTGATGTTGGATCACACAGTATTTCACTGCATGAGTGATGGAGGGAGGACGGATCATGTTCAGAGAGGAGAATGTTCCTGGAAGTTTGGGGATAATAATATACGGGAAAGTTAGGCGGGAATTCCTGCTTTAGAACAAGCCCAAGAATTTGGTTAAAGAATAGAGTTCCACCCATGGAACTGATGTTTATGTGATCATTTCATTTTAACTTAAGGTAAAAAGCTTGATTTTGATTAAGGTTTTGTAAAGTTTCATATATTTTGCTATTTTTTTGGACATGTTCAAGAGAACCTAGGACTTCCTGGATACCAACTAATTATCCTTCTGACTCTTCACATGTGTGCAGGCGGGCTTGTCCTTCTCCATTCCCTCATGATCAGCACTGTCAGAGAATTATCTCAAGCCTAAATAAACCAAAACTTAGTCGGCGGGAAGTGAGTCAACAGGTGATGAAGCTCCCACCACTATAGATTAAATTCTCTGACACATGCAAATTGTTATGATCTCAAAACCTTAAATGTGTTGCTAAGAAATCACAGAAAATTACTTAACATGATAGTTCACCCAAACTTCACTCATTTTCTACTCACCCTAATGTCGTCTAAGAGTTGGAATTATTTTCAGATCTGTTCCTTTTTAGAGTTTTAGACACGTTTGTTTTGTTCATTTTAATGTAGGACTGAGCTCAGTTGTCTTCGTCTTTATCTTCGTCCAAAATAACACACTTGAATACCTCCAAATACCAACCATCAATAGTGCTAAAAAGTAAAAAAAATAATTAGCAGTTAAATATGCACAGAGCTCACATTCCACAGTCTACACTGTGAGCGCTCACGATATTTACCAGGAGTACTTCCTGTTTGTGTAGCATGTTAGGCTTTCAGCTTGTGCAACAAACAAGTTTAAAATCTGGACATGACAGAAGGATCCCTTACGTTGAATTGTCACAGCTAGAGGCGCATTACAGACGAGCAGTATGGAGGTATTTTAATGTTTTATAGTGTGTCTTTTATGACAAAGATGAAGACAACTGAGCTACATTAAAATTAACAAAAAAAAAGAAGATATTACTCTGAAAATACTCCCAACTCTTCTACATGAGGGTGAGTAGAAAATTAAATGTCATTTTGGGTGAACTTACCATTTAAGCTACCATCTTACGGTTGACAACTCACTCTGGTTTGTCAAATTTCAGAATACTTTAAATAAATGTAGTGGTGGCAAAGTAATGTTACATATAATGGTTGGATAATACTCTTTAATGTTGCAGAGAAACTATTATAATTCTGAATGTGTACTCAACAAGAGAAGATGCAGCAGATCATTTGTGTTTAAATATTTGTACACCGTTTTTAAACATGCTTATAGATCAGATTACATAAGCAGAAGCGGCATTAATCTGGTTCACTTCCTTTTTTCGGACTAATTGTATCTGAGTCATGGTCCAAATGCAAAATCTAATAGAGGAGAGAGATGATAGCAGATGATGGAGGGAGAGGGGAGAGAAGAGCGGATGTGGGGAGATAGATGGATGGAACGAAACGACTAAAATGACAAAGACCACAATGATGTCTGGAAGGAGGTATTGAGTTAATGGACCAGAGCCAAGAAGACAATAGAACCACAGAATCCAGATCCAACAATCCGTGAATTGATGATGAAATATTTTGCCAAAACAATTGTTGAAATGTTATTTTAGGGTCTTGTCTTGTGTTTTGCTCGATATATATTTTCAATAATGGACTCCTACATAGGTTAGTCGCTAAATAAATATGGAAAGCTTTTAATGATATTTACGTACGTCTTGAAGTCTATGATATTGTTGATAAAAGGTTCTTAATCGGATCAAGACCAGGCGAGTCCAAAGTCTGGCCCAAAGGCCATTTGCGACCATTCATTAGATTTAAGTGGCCCATTAGTATTGTGAACCAATGAATGGGGAGAAAAAATACAGAGATAAAATGGCACTGCAAAGAGAGGCACACCTCTGCTCAAGTCATGATTTATTATATATTCATAATAAATAAATCAATAAATTCTGATAGAGCAGCAGCAGTTAAGAGCCATACACCAACAAAATGCCTCATTATCAACATTTAGGAAAATATATTTGAATACGAGTTATTATCCTAATAGACGGACTGATAAAATACAAAGATCGACGACAGATCCAACCAATTGAATGAAATGAAAAATGTGAAATAATGACTATGTTTTGATATGCCATGTTTATATTGTGTGCTATTCTTACCAGGTTAGCACCTCCTGTCCAGTAGAGGAAGAATCCATCGGGATCTACTTTTAGGGTCACCAGTGTGGGGGGGCCACTGTTGGGCTCCTGAATGACAACAAGAAAAAACGTGAATGAAAAGTTTTGAGATGATTGGCATACATGAATATGAAAAGTTTTGAGATGATTGGCATACATGAATATTGAGATTTTAAACAAAAATTTTGTCGTTTTATTTAGAGAATCCTCTCTTCATGCTGGGACGACACAAAAACTGCACTTTTACACACACAAGCACACAATGGTTATTCGACTACACATCGTTCAGTCAAGCTTACTTTACATCATAATTTCTGGTTTCAATTCCTCTGTAATTATTATTTTTAAAGACTACACAGACTAAGAATGAGCAGGATACTTGATGATTGGCAAGTGGTTGCCAAGGCAACAGTACCCATTGCTCCTATTTAAATAAATGTAAATCCTAATAAAACTCTTTTGTTAATAAAACGTAAAAAAGTGATAGAGAATGAAATATGTTCTTGTTGACTTCAGTAAAACATTCGTAGACCCTTTTTTTGTTCCAATCTTGTGATAATTAACATCGTGTATAAGAAAGAAGGCTGTTTTCTGACCCTGATTTTACTGAATATATACGGAATATAAAAAATATATAAATAAAAAAAAAGTAACATTTAAATCTCTTTGGAGATGGATCAATTATCAATTATCAACAACCAATTACATTTTTAAATAATTCCTGACAGATATTTATTCATAATTCAGAATAAAATGTGTAATATTTCTAGTAGAGATTCATGTGTTTATCCAGGAGTTGCTAGAAGTACTAACCCAGATTATGTGACGACACGTTGGGATTATAGATATAGCTAACAAATAAACAACCACTTGGTTTGAGAGGCATCGATTACCTCTGTACTTTTTTGGACTCTAGGAAGAAACCGGAATCACCCCGAGGAAATCCATGCAGGCATGGGAATAACATATGACCTCCACACGGACCAAGACCACAAAAGTAGAGTTGAACCGTGTGGGCTAAACAAAGTCATTGTTATTCGGTAATTATAATACAGAAATAAATTAGATCAAAGTTAAGAACACAAACATGTTTGTCACAAACACTCTCCCTGCTGTGTGTGTTTATGTGTGTGCTAGTGAAAGGCGGGGGGGCTATAATTGCACTCAGTACTATAATTAAAACTTTCAGGTCTCACCACACTTCCTTCCTCCGTCCATCTGTCAATCATTTCTCCCCCTCATCAGCTTTAATAGACACAGGCCTGCTCGGCTGTCCAGGACCAGCCTGACCACCATAATGAGCTGACAAGTTTGCACACACATTTCTGCTGTTTGCGGAGCATGTGTATGTTTAAGATAATGGCTCTTTGGTTGAGCGGGACCGGGCGCTTGGCAACACGGACCAAGTTATGTCGCTGACGGTCAGAGAACTTTGGACTACTTTAGCTCGTGGCGAGTCAAGCTAGCAAACGACAAGGGATTTTTTAATTATTAAAAAAATATTTGCGACAAAAAAAAAATACTTGGTAAGATAACGATAGGAATTTTAAATTCATTAGAAATATATTTACACTTTATAAAAACATCAAGGAATTAAAAGTCGATAAATATTACAATCATGCAAGATAAAGCAGCTGGAAGTGGTCAAGTTAGGACCTTCTTCAAACTTTGCTTTTTTGTTACTACAATTAAAGGCAAGTTGACTTTTTGCTGCATTTCATTAGTGCAAAATTGCCGATCATTGCAAAATACATGTGCTTTTCTGAAGTTCAGAACAAATTAATCTCATAAATTAGGGTTGCACTGATTTCTATGTTCCCTTTACTTACACCTGGTCTTTGGTATCGAACAATTCCGATCTCCAGTGTTAAAATATTGACTAACTTGACCCACTTTGAGGTAACACAGTTTATGATTTCAATAAAAGACAAACCATACTAAGTTAGTACTTATTTAAAGTGTTTACATTTTTTAACAGCATTTTGAAACAAAGAAAAACAAACATTGTAAACTTTTTTTTCCTGTATCGAAAGTGATAATTTTTGTCAAGAACATACTGCATACAAGTGTCAAGCTCTACAAGTGATCAAGGGACTGCAGAACAAAATAAAATGAACACCTTTGCAGAATAAAGACCTGTATTCAACAAAGCTACACACCATACACACCATTTTTTATGTGGAGTGAGTCGTGACATATTTAACATCCATTTCCTGAAATGCCAGTTTTAGACAAGTATTTAAATTTTGCGATGAAAACAGAGGAATTGGGACAATGAATGAGGACAAGCGACAAAAATAAGCGATTGTAACGACTCCAGAGATTGATGAAGACGAAGTGATGAAGGATCACTCCAGATGTGAGAAACACGCTTCACATGTGGCTGTATTTGACCCCTCACCTCTCCCCCCTCCAACATCCCTCGTTTCTCACCCCTCTGCCAAGATGTCGCCGGCAATTCTTATTGAGGCGACAAAAACCTTTAACCACAAACACGCAAGCTAGTGAAGGAAAAAATGTTATGACAACTTTGCACTGGAATTTTTGACGGTGCCAAGGAGTGTTGACTTGTTTAGCAGTTTTGCTCTCACATGGTTCTTCGCTGCAGTAAAATCATGATTTATGTGGACCTCTATGAACACACCTGCCTTTAAAACAGATTTTTTAATGCGATCCGTTCTTCTCCCATGGTTGTGTTTTGGATATACCTGGGAAACCCCAGAGTCAACAACCAGAACATATTCCAACAAAGTGCCTGAACCACTTAAGATCTTCTTAAGGTTCTATTTGTCGTAATGTAAAATGATGATAAGAGTGTCTACTGTTGCCGTGCATTATGGGATTTTTTTTATTATTTATGGTAAAAGTGTTACTTTTGGTTCATGTAATGTAAAAGCAGACATTGTTGAATTATATCGCAGGCCAGATGTGGGGCCCATCACTTGCAAACAAAACCAAAAATTGAAACAGGCGGAAGAGACTTTAGACTGAGAAATTAGTTTGTTCTCTCCTGACAACTCTACTGTAGCATTTATAGATTATAATTCCAATATTCCATAATCACATCCTGGGGATTGTATATGATTCTTGTCGAAGATAATAAACAACAGAGGAAATTATAAAGCAACCTACGCTCATTTTTATTTTTATTTTTTTTAAATCAAGGATGATCTCTCCCTGTTATGAGTGACATATAGACAACTATGACTTCAGTTACTGATAAGAAAATGTGCACATGACATACATAAATGATTACATGACACACAGAACGGACACATGCAAGATCACATGACATAAATACTGTTCTTATTAAATAAATAATCAGATTACATAAATTCTAGTGTTGTGTTTACAATGCTGGCATTCAAAGTTTTTTGATTTCGATTATGAGAAGTTATCAAGGAAATAAATAACACCAGCATTATGTGACGTCAATAATGCAAGTATGAAGTAAATAACCTGTTCAGATCAGTAGAAAAGAAGGCAAAGGGTAAGAACGATCTAGAACTCCTTTTTGATATTAATTAAAAATGAAAAATGTTTGATTACGGTTATAAATTGTAGTTTATAACTTGTTTGATTACAGTTGGAATTTGTGGTTGCAGTTGACAAATTCTATGATTGTATGTTACTAATTCCAAAACAAAATTTAGTTTAACTCAAAGATGAGATAAATACAAAGTTGTCTAGTTAATCTTATTTTTGTTTAGCATTATTTGTACTATATTGACTTTCCAGTCAATTGGATGTTGCGTCGCAAACTCATTTCAGGAAGGTTTAATTGGCTGACAGGAATTTTAACTGAATTCCAGTCGGAATTTCATCTAAATTAAATTGTGGCTGCGGAGAGGAGAAGGCGGGAGGAAGGAGGGAGACTTTACAACAAGCTGGAACAGGAAGTCATTCAATGTGAAACACACACCCAGAACAAAACAGCCACACACGCGCATACAAACACATACACAGAAGAAAGAAGGTCAATTTGGAATGCATTCCTCCTCCTCCTCTCGACATGAGTCAGTGTGTGTGTGTGTGTGTGTGTGTGTGTGTGCGTGTGTGCGTGTGTGCGTGTGCGTGTGTGCATGTGTGTGTGTGCGTGCGTGTGTCACTTGACAGTTGAGAAACAGAGGTTTGTTGTGAGACTTGCAGTTCTGCAAAACATTCTCAGAGGGAAGCGACAACATCACAGACCAGGTGCTGCTACACGACCAGAGGATCACAGAGATGAGGTGAAGAAGAGAACTAAATAAATCAATCCATGCATTGAAATGTTCTTTATATAAATAATAAATAAATACTATGATTGATGCAAACATGAAAAAACATCTAAGGCAGTAAAAACAATCCTAGAGAGAAAATACAATCACAATATACTCCTTGTGTTTGAGAGAATTTTACAAGTCTATGTCTTTGTGTGCCCTGCTACTGACTGGCGTCCAGTCCAGGGTGTCCCCTGCCTCTCACCGGAAGAAACTGGGAGGGTCCATCCATCACCATCATTATCAAAATATCTGTTTTGACAGTTACTGTACACCAGACCAGAACAGTTTGACTGCATGTATGTGGCCCTCATGAGGTTGTAGCCCTCACAGATCATGTAGAAATAACTCTTTTTGGATGTATTCGTATTATTCATACACAGATATGGCTGTAAGGTTTTTGTCAGTTTGTCAGTTTTGAGTGTTTATTGCCATTCAAAAAAATTGAAGTGAATATAAAAATGTTCTTTTCTATCAGATTTTGGAAAACAAAATGCACTTAATGTTAGCATATTTTGCTTGATTACATTTTTGATGGCCCCTCACAACAGTCAGTGTATAAAACACAAGTTTAATGGCCCTCTGATTGTACACGATAAATATAGGAATCACTCACATTCATTAGAAATGAATGAACCTGTATTGACTGCTAAGTTTACTTTATAATTGTCGTCATGTTTCTACCGATGACGATGTGTTATCGTTTACATCAATATTATTTGTCAACACACAAACAGCAAGAGACAGAGACTGGTAGATCGGCTAACAGCTTAGTTAATCATTTATGAACTTAAACACACACACACACACACACACACACATACACACATACACACACACACACACACACACACTTTCTCCATGAAGAAGACCAAATGACCTACACACATAAGTACAGGTGTGTTGGTAACTAGGTCAGACTGTGATCTGGATGGCAAGAAAAGTCAAGTGTGTTTTAAAGAACTGAAAAAGATACAATCTGTCAACGCAAACAGTCCACTTCTATGTATGCTCTCAAGTAGGACAGGAAAAAAAAATCAGTGTGAGAAAAACCTGCTCGACAAGAATTTAGGCAGCTCAAGTATCTGACACACACACCCAACTATAGAGGACTTCTGTGTTCAGGTACACACACCTGCAGCTGCACACTAGAGGCAGGTGTGTGTGTGTGTGTATAAATGTGTGTCCTACCTCGTCCCACTTGATGAACTTGCCCCCCTTCCTCAGCGCCTCCTGGACACACACTGGCTTCAGCTGCAGCGCGTGCACTCCCGGCTTGGCCCCGGCCATCGTGAACACTCGTGCCTGGGAGACGACGCTTCAAGCGCGGCTGTCGCGAGCGCCACTGCCCGGGAAGAACACTCGTCCTTCCGGAGCTCCTCGACTCTTGGCGTCTCTTCTCTTCCGGGGATCAGAGGAGGAGGAGGAGGAGAAGCTCGCCCAGTCAAAGTTCGACCCTTGAAGACATGAGTTCACCACCGCGGCGCGTCCACCGGGCGCGTCCACGCGTCGATCCCGCGATTCTTTCTTTTTGTTTTTAGAGGCTAGAAGTGACTCTGAGTGATCCTGGGCTTCCTTCCTCCCATCTGCTGCCTCTCTTCACTCCTCCACTAACTTTCTCCACTTCCTCCCTCCCTCTCTCCCCTGACGTCTCTTCTTTCTCCTCCTCCTTGTTTTCAGCGTGAAAGAGGAGAGACAGAAGGGGGAGAGAAGGAGTCAATGAAAGTGGGTGTGTTTACTCCCACCAGCGTTTAGAACATTTCATTAATAATCTACAGATGAAAGTTTATACATTTAACAAAAAATAACGGATTTAAATCTAAATCTCTTAAAACAGCAAATATTTTTCCAAAACAAAACGTTATCTTATTTACTTTACTTACTTACTTATATTCAGTTTTAGCCCGGGTCATACACTTTTACCAAGTTTAAATCGCATTTAATTTGACACGATTTTAACTATTTTAACAATGGTTTTGCGAATCATTTTAATTGAATGAATGGACTGTTAGCATTTGTTTGATGTTTAAGAAACCATTCTTATTTTTAATTTTTAGAAAACCTACTAGAATAACTATATAAATGTGACTTAACAGAAATGGTCATTCAAATAAGACGTGTCTCAATTTAGGGATCCATGGCCGTTCCTAAGCTAGAGTGGAAATATTATCTTTGCATCTGTTCGTTGGTAAATACGTCCAAAAGATTAGCTCCTTCACCTGAATGAGTATCGTTTGTCTTCTAAAGCATTCTTAGAACCATTAGTTGTCACTTATTACTTATAATGTAGCAAATACTTCACCACACTTAATTATTTATGTCATTTATTTGGCTTCTTTACATTTCTTTTTTATTTAATTCGTATTAAAATGAAAGTGCCTCTGGAATGTATTTGAGTACCGTTAAACATTTATTTCATTTTTTTTTAGTACAGTAGAACATGAAGAATCCGCCATGCAGATGAAAATTTAGCCCACTATCAGCCATTTATGCATCTTTGGCGCTCCCAAGTGTCATATTAGTGCAACTACAATGTTCAACAATTTACCATTTGAAATAAGTGAGTAATGAAGCGTCTTTCTAGACCAGGGTCACAAAGTGCTTGAATAAACCTTTTTATTTGTAATGCGCCTTTGCATACATCAAATGTTAACACAATAATCATTAACCATGAAAGATAATTAAACGGTTCATTTTATTATAGTATATAAATAAAGCTCATAGTACAGAGAACCAAATAAAAAAACACCACTTTTAAAATTGAAAAGAAGGAAATAGTTTATAGTAACATCATCATCATTTGACATTTTTCTATTTCTTATTTTCCTCATAATTCTTCCTTATTTCTTAAGGCCTGCATCTTAATTTTCCCTGGTAGAGTTTACTACATTCCTGTATTAACTGAAAATAAAACCACCTTATTTATGGATTCTTTTAGATTTAAGAACAAACCAGAATACGGAACTTTATCTTACAGAATGTTTATGTTACAGTGTGATCATAAAATAATAATAATTAACTAACATTATAAGGTTTGATTAAATATAAATATGAATATAAGACACAACATGAATTGCAATATAGCGTAAAGAGATTAAAACAGGAAAGAATGGGATGAAGATGGGTATAGTCGCAAATAGAAGAGTAAATACTTTTGTTGAAAAGGTTCAAAAGTTAAAGTTAAGTTAAGGCAAACTACGTTTCCATGATGTAAAATAGTAATAGCTAATGATGGGGCACGCTAAGATGAAGGCAGATCGTTTTAAAACAGTTGAAATGAGGTCATTTACGGCCTAAAAAATATTCTTTAAATTCATTCTAAATGAAATGAGCAGCCAGTTTGAAGCTATAATAAAAGGAAAAACCTATCTATTGGACATCACATTGAAGCCCGGAAACGGAAACTATAACTCACTTCATACATTGTTGAGGAATGTTCTCCTCAGCTGGTTTTAATCAATTCCTATGAGTGAAATAAAAGCTGCTCCAAAGCCAGAGATGTCAGTTGTGTTCCAGGATATATTTACCAGAACCGTGTGGTCGGTGTATGTATGAAAGGCTGCACTTAAGTCCTGTGAAGCTAAAATAGAACGTTTCTGTTTCCTCTGATGTCCCCGTGGAATTTCCTCACTTGTTCTTAAGTGAAATTTGCTCCAACAAATCACATCTTATCATTTGTTAAAGCGGTTCCAAGATTCATGATCCAATATGGACCCCAAAATAACTGTTCCCCACAAACATGAAGGCAAATTCTGGAGGAAAAGTCGGGTCAAATGAAGATTGGTTGTGTGTTTAAAATAAAGTAGCAGCAGTGTGTGTGCAGACAACAGAATGACTTGACACAAGCTGTTCCTGCTTGTCTCAGTCACGCTCGTGGCTGATAAATGACCGTAGAACACTTACCTAAGTGACTTCATGGTCCTGAGTCCTTTGCAAAAGACCATGAATGTCATCATCATTCGTTTTAAAAATATATTTTGTACAAAAACAGATCTCAAGTTTCAATTCGATTCTGCTTTCTGTAGATGGGGCAGAGGCATTGAATCACAGCTTTCACAGACCAGGGTCTATAAATGATATGTTTTTATTCTGCATTAGACATTTTCAGTAGTTTATTTTAAGGTGGATATAAAACAAAAGGAAAATATTTTTCCAGAATTCCCAGTATTGAAGACAAAAAATATTTTAAAAAGTTTCCAAGATCAATTATGTTTTAGCTCCGTCTGCTGGCTGTTTACTCTATCTAGTGGTACTGACGCAACATTACACCCTCATGGTACTGTTTATTTCCTGTTTTCAATTTAAAAAATATATATTTTTACAACTGCCATCTGTTCGTTTTTTTTCTTTTTACCGATTTATTTACTTTTTAAATAAATTCGTACCATTTATTTATTAGTGTTATAAAAAAAAAAAGCGAGGACATGCATAGTTTTTTGCTCTGGCCTCCAAAATATGTAAACTGACTCCCACATATACACACACCTGCACACTCACAGCTGCAAACGCTTCAGTTCACACATAAATGTCACTGTTTTCATAGTTAAAACCTGACTTTAATGACTTTACAACTAGACTCTTTCTTGAGTTACACATATATGGTTCCCACGGTGCTTAAGTGGCGTAGAATTCCCACAGCAGATTGTCATCTACTTATATTTATGGATGTCAGCACACACGCTGTTCTCAATGGATTAAATGTGCTCATGACACGAACACACAAACAGAACTTACTCTCATATTAGATCAGTGACCTCTGAACTATGACCGTGTGACACTGTAACTATTACCATACGTGAGTGACAGGAAACATACCGACACATTTGTGTGTGTGTTTGAGTGAGTGTGTTTGAGTGAGTGTACTCAACTGTAAGTTTCAGACATGTTCTCTGAATAATTTAGTCATTCTCTGTGGCTGTCTGAAACATGGCGGCTCTGGTCAGTATGACCCGCCCTTGACAAATGATTTCACAAAGCCAACCACGATTCTGTCACGTTTAATACTTTAATGGAGCTACTTGTAGTTGAGTTCTGCTGCTCTCATGAACAGACGCTGATGAGAAATACAGTGAGGATCACTGGATTTGTTGTGTGGATCAGGAGCTAGATAGCGTCTGGTGCTGTGTATGTTGTGACAACGATAACTATAACTGGCTCAAATACATTCTGGAACTCAATCGTATTCACATATTAAAGATTTATACTTTTCATTAAACTTGGACCTGTTTGATTTTCATGGTGTCCTCATTTGTGTCCCCATAAATTATCTTAAATATGACAATATTAATACAATGATTTTAAGCTGTATCTATTTTTCTATTATTGTCTCAACTGGAGCTTCTGAAGATGATTGAACTGTTAAAGATTGTCATGGTTGTGAACCAGTCAGAGCACTTTTCAGACACTCTAGGATTCAGTTGTAACCTCGAGGCAAACTAGTGCTTTCATGCAAAACGATGTATGAACTAAAAAGTTGACTTCATGTATTCAGGGAGTTTCAACATTAGGTAATGTCATCATGGTCAACTGAGGTCAGCTGGTCATCTCAAGTTCAAATATCAGAATCAGAAAACTTTTATTGTCAGCGTTATAAACAAAACACTGGAAATTGTTGTGGTGGCATTACTGAATATAAAAATGAAATAAAAAGGGTTTCATAAACTAACATTACCATAAAATAGCATGTTAATAAATAAATGAGAATTAATAATCACTCAATATGTAAACATACGACGACTACTGATTCTACTATAACTACTTTCAATAAAAACAATCATTATAATAAGAGTGTTAGTTGACTTTTAAGTTAAACAATCTTCAATTTAAAATGTGAGAAAATAAACGCACAAGAATCCAATGACTTTGTTACTTCAAAACTATTCAAACTAATGTGACATCAAAGGAGGGGGACATGAGTAAATAGGGGAGGGAGGGTCGTGTGGGAGGAGAAGGGGGAGTTAGAAAAAACATGACTTTTCTTTTCCAGGAGCGCCACCGCTTCCTCGTGAGCGCGCACGCAGACGCGTGAAGAAGAGACGTTTCTTTGTGGATGAAGAGTTGAGCTCCGAGGCTCCGATACCAGCAGACTTTTCACGCCGGAAAAAGACTCTTTAAACCGGGTTCACTGCATAGCGAGAGTCGCCGTCTGGACCCCCTGTTGTCTGCAACATTTGTCGGGCCTCTACTGCATCGCGAAAAGAGCAGGTTTATTTTAATTTATTTTTCAAGGGAAAGCGAGCATGGCGGCTGTGACGAGCCCGGAGACCAGTCCTCAGCCGCGGGTCTACTTCCAGACGCCGGCCGGCGGCAGCGCGGAGGAGCCCGAGACGCCGGTGCGGAAGCAGGGACGCGTCACCGTGAAATACGACCGCAAGGAGCTGCGGAAGAGACTGAACCTGGAGGAGTGGATCATCGAGCAGCTGACGGACCTGTACGACTGCGAGGTAAGACTCTCATTCTCATTGACTGGATGGATGACCGGAGCTGAGTGACACCGCCACCCGGGGAGAGGTGCCCGGGAGGCGGCCTCGGCCTGAGCCGCACTCGCTCAGCATATGTTGCCACACAGAGCAACATTGAATATAGCATCATCTCTCAAACTGTTCTTGGATCAGCTCCGCCCACTTTATTAGCATTACATAATGGGTGAGACGGTGACCCGCTGTGACTGGCGCGACTCACCTGTAGGTGTTAAACTTCATTATATAATGGAAATGAAGGTTAATCCTTTGAAATCTATTATTTTTACAACCTCGTGTTGACCTCTCACCCCCGCCTACACTATTATCTACTCCCTGCCCCCTTATCTACTCCCTCTCCTTCCTCGATAAACTTGCTGGAATTAGGGGAAACTTTGGGGTCAATGGTAGAACAAAGAGGCTTCTTTGTGAGTTAAACCACCGATCTGTATTTATTATGCTACAGTTAAAGGTACGGGTAAAGTGTGGCCACATCAGGCCTTCTGACTGTACCCTAAAATTTAATACAATAAACAACATCACATATAAATGTTTTTGATGGCTAACAATTTCCTCATTACATTCATTAATTCACTTTTTTTTACTCTTACATTTTACTTTTGGGGGCATATTTTAAAAAACATGTGATGTGAAAAACCAAGTCTCCTGACTCGCATGTTTGAAATACAATGTCTCAAGTCTTCCTTTTCAAGATGCAAGTCTCTCATCATGACTATGTTTTGTTATTACTTTAGTTCTTCCCCCGTCTGAAATCTCAGCGAACAATAGGTTGTGAGAGCAAGCTCACTCATCCCCCAACTGTTTATACAACAAGTTCCTTGGAGTCAGAGACTACTGGTATTCATGAGGTGTGGTGACAAACCTATATGTTTGACCACTCACAACAGAGAGGGTGGGGTTATGGTTAACAAGATTTAATCTCCAGAATATGGTTTTCAGTATCTTAAGATCATTTTCTAATGTAAATATTTCAGTGAAAATAGTTTTGTACAAACAGACACTTACTGATGAGTACAATAGAGGTCCAATATTTATTTAAGACACACTGAAATCAACACAATTGTCTTCAAATGTTATATTTCGAAATGAAAAGTTAAAATCAAACATTAACAATGTCAACTTAACCTTATTCAGCTTTATGTGTTTTGTTTAATGTTTGTTGTTGTAAGGTAAGATATTAAATAAAAAATGTTTTCTTTCAATTAAATGATAGAACATGCCATCAAATGACATCTTAAGCTAATGTTTAGTTTTCCCATGATATTAAAGCTTCTTTAATTCATCCCTTCTTTCCATTGGCCCCTTACAACACTCGCAGTAGATAATATGGCCCTCAGAGCATCTACATTGTACTTGTTCTTTTTATGGTACTTTTGGTTTGTAATTATTATTGAAACCATTTTAAATAGAGGTTTTGCTGCTAGAACTCCATAGAAACTTGCAGGCAAGCTGGTTGATCTGGGTCTGTCCTTGTGATGGTACCATGCTTTTTCATCTGTGATGTCATCACAGTGGCGATGATAACGGTTCGTGCGAAAGCACTGCAGCTTTCACATGTAACCTGTTGCAGGTGCTTAATCTCAGGGCTCTTGTCCACCGTCCTGAGCCGCTACCGACCCACTTCCTATTCCAAGCATGACCAGCACAAAGACTTAAAGGTTAGTGGACTTCCATGTGGGAAAGACTTATGGTAGTAGCAGGAGTCTGGAGTGAAGTAAACACGGAAGTTAAGATGTCTATTTTAAAATCTTAACTTCTTACTGCCACCAAGAGATTTGGCAATTGATAGAAACTGCTGTCACAGTCAGGCAGAAACCTTCATAAATCCAGACTCATGTCTCATGGTCCCTGAATAGCAGTTAGGGAAAAGACAAACAGAGAAACATGGATAAGTGATGAGATGAGAGAATGGTGATCAGGAAACTTTGATGCAGAACATTTTAAAATCCCAGTTAACTTGCATCATGATACAATGAGAGGATTACTGGAAATAATGCTCTTTGGCAGGAAATGCACTAATAAGTGTGTGAAAGAGTTCTACATGAATATTCTTACTTTGGATTTCATTCTCCCCGTATTTGGTTAACAACTTTCACTCTTTGCTTTTAAAAAAATTATTTATTCAAATTGTTGCTAAAGTTAATAAATTCATTCAATTTCTGGAGCCTGTACCAGTTTCATCAGACGAGAGGCAGGGGACACCCTGGACAGGACGCCAGCACATGAAGACAGACAAGCATTCACACACACACTCATACCTATGGACGATTTCCCCAATCAACCATCTCTATGTTGTTGGACTGTGGGAGGAAACCAACGCAACACGGGGAGAACATACATACTCCACACAGAAAGGTCACAAGTTGACTCCCTCCTGACCTGGAAGCCAACCAGCAACCTCTTTGATGTGAGACGATCGCGCTAACCGCTGTGTCATCATGTCATAGCGCCTTGACAATTGGAGGCAATTACAAGTGTTGTTTTTTTTTTTGTTTTTTTTTTGCAGAAGTCTGGCAATACTGCATGCATCACGATACAGTGCTAACAATAAAATATATTGTAATACTGTTATTACAAGCATATATTAACACAAATGCTATTTGTACATAAAACACATCGTTATTGTATCCACAATTCATTGAAATATAACCCCAACTATGCTAAATTTAATTTGAAAGCATTGAAAGAAAAAAATCCATACATGTCTAAATGTCAGGTTGTGTTGCTAGTCACGCGAATGACCCTTCAGTGACGTCACTCTCTGACCAATCAGTGGCCAGCAGTTGGTCGACCTCACATTTATGGTACCTGCTCGGCTTGCTTGGAACCAGAGCAGATCAGTTTCTAAAAATGGTATCTGCTACGACGTATAGTGCTGATGGAAACGCAACAAAAAGCGGGTGCGAGTGAGGCCATTTGTAACGTGTGTTGTGAGCCATTTGAAGGTTACTTTTGTGTGGTTGGAAGAAATGTGACTAGTCATCCCAACTGGCTGCAAGGCTTCTTTGTGTGTATTTATGACCATGAGTCTCTGGTCCTGAGCCCTGACATCTTTCACACCAAAGGTCTTCTTGTCAGCGATTGTCCTCACTACATCTGGCCAGGTGAAAATAAATATTTTAATTTGTATGACATATTGGTGTCAGAAGTGGGATAATTATGACTTTATAAGCATAGAAGGTTTTTATTGAGGATGTTGGAGGAATAATTAAACCCCTGTATGAAGCACCCAAAAGATGGAGAAGCGTGTTCTATAAAAAAAAACTTAAGGTTTGGTTTTCATTTTCAACTACATGGACAAGCCCCTGACTTGCTGGGTCGATTCAAAGCACCATATTTTACAAAAAACACAAAAGGAAACGGGGCTTCTTACAAATGCTCGTCATGACTGGGTCTCACTTTTGTGTGGATGTTGGCGTAAAGATGTAAAACATGACCACAGCTGTGAATTAAAAGGGTTAATGAGCCTCCGTGCTCCACTAATGATGATCATTATGCTGGCTCAGCATCCTGCTGGAACAACCACCCAGACAAAGGGCTTTGATTGACAGTTGGTGGAGGCCGTTGAAATAAGATTTAAAGCGATTAAACACAGATTCTGGAGAGGAAGAGGATGTTTGGAGAATCCAGCTTCCTGACACGTGGGCTTTTCCTCCTTTGTCTCCTCTGTGCTGTGTCTAGTATTTTTTTCTACCATCATCCATCTTTCTTCAGCTGCGATCTTCCCTCTATCACGCTCTTCAGACATCCGCCATCATTATGTCCCGCACTTGTGGTTGCCCAGGGGCGATTTTGGATCGGAATTCCGTGGCCACGTGGCCCGTTTGTAGTCATCTGTCATTCCCAAATCCTTTCCAATTCCTGCTCCCTCTTAAAGTGACAGAAGCATTTGTGCAGCCATTGATGGCAGAAGTATGGGGAGTTATAGTTGTTACTAATGTATTAGTAGAATAAGTGATATGATAGTATTTCAGTATATCAGTTTTATGGCGGCAAAGACAAAAAAACAATTTATATATTTACAGTATATTGATATATTGTTTTTTGCTGCACGATATATGGAAAAAGATCGATATCGCAATATTGGACATATGAAAAACATTTGCGATATTTTATCATTTTTTACTGTATAAATCATGCATTTCTTAAAGGTGCACTTTAACCAATGAGGCGCGACCTTACATGCGCACTTCGACCAATCAGTGTCACGTTCTGTAAAGTTGTACTTCTATGTCTCGTTGTCGTTTACGTCTCGGTCTATCTGTGAGCTGTGCGGTGCAGCTGGCTAGGCTCGGTTGCTATGGCAACGTGTCTGGCAGGCGCACTGACTTTGCCCGGTTCAGTATGTACACGGAAGTAATGCTAACTTATGAGCTACTCAAACACGAGTGATCAGTAGCCGCTCATATTTTTCAACCCCCTTTGTTAAAGCAACATATTGTTAGTACTTTCATCTCGTCTCAGTTTTTTCCCTATAAGAACGCGGAACTTCCAAACGAGTGTAAACCTGTCCGTCTTCGCTGTATGCTAATAAGCTAAGTTGTTAGCATAGGGTCATTTATAAATTGTTATGTGTGCGTGTACAAGGAGGTGGATTTATTATTGATTTGGCAATATCGTGACGCGCCGGCGGCTCCTCAGTTTTGCAGGACTTGCATCGGTTTCCCGCGAAACTGAGCGTTATAATTGATATTTTTCTCTGTTTATGTCGGCACTAAAGCGCTAAAATAACCAAAAGGAAACATCGCATCGTTTTCCTTATCCAAATCCACGGAACTCCCCTACAGTACTCGTTCCTGCGCGCGGCTGCATGTTTAGGTGAAAGAAAAGAAAATAATTGTTGTTGTTTGGATGTGTTGCTAGAGAAGATATAAAAGGTGGTGATTGTCATCATGCTTTATTTATAATTAGTTAAACTTTTGTTGTTCGTAGGGCTGTAAGGTGTATATTGAAAATGTCTTCTTTTTTTTTATCACAATATTAGCTAGAAATCATGTGCGATAATTTCAAATGATTTAATGTATAAATCAAGGATTTGTCAATTTTGCACTTTGGCCAATTTGGCTTTATATGGGTATGGCTAGATCTTTGATTTTTGTGTATTAACCTAGAAAGCAAATAGTTAATTTTTTCATTTTAAGTTTAAAGGTTAGATTAAGGTAAAAAACTGAATGTTGAACCAATCAATGTGTAAAATGCAAATGAATGATCTTAATGACTGTTTAATTTCTTAAAATACATTTTTTCTCATGTTTCATGCAGACCTTTTAGGTGACTGATAGAATACTGTTGTAATAATATTGGTATAGCAATTCAGGATATTGATATCCATATCACACTTTATTCCGATTTCCTGCCGTTTTTAATGGATGGTTACTAATGGACTGCTATTTATGATGGCACCTGTTTTAAATTGATAATTTGTAAAGATATTATTGGAGCTGTCATAGCTGAGTAAAAGACATGGTAGTTATTATAATATTACCCATGGTAGTATTAGTGCCCAGAATGGTAATGCACATTGATTCAAGGCAAACTCAAGGGCTAAATCTGGCCTGCCAAGTCATTTTATGTGGCCTGCCTGATGGTTGTCTTAGAATAAACGTAGATTAATGTTGATGTCGTGTCCTATATAGGTGTCAGTGTTTAGGATGAGAGACAGCGATTATAAATGTCAACAATGGGAGCAAAGCGAGGAGGAGAAAAAACATGGTAATTAGGATAAATTAAAAATCGGACTCATACTTCCTGTTTGGTAGATGTACAGTACATGTTGTTAAGCCGGCGACTTACACTTTTAAAACATGTTGGCCCCAGATAGTGTTAGACATCACAACATACTGCATCATACATGACACACACACGCAAGCACAGATGTACATGTTCATCTCATTCTTTTTAACTTCTTTATATATATTTTTTCTTTTTTCCTTTTTATACATATGTTTCAGTTCATATTTAGACTGTACATAAACTTGCATGCCTCTTTGTTTCTATCTTGAAACTGGAGCTGCTGAACCGTGAATTTCTCATTGAGATAAATAAAGTATCTATCTATCTATCTAACATGTCACCATTATCATGTCTTCATCATCCTTACATGCACTGTTTATCTGACCAGCAGTTTGACAGTTAACAGAACCAGCATGTGGAGGCGTGGGTGGAGCTCAAAGGGCCAACGTGGACACACACACACACACTGGGAGAGTGGTTGATGAAATGAATGGTGATAAAGGAAGAAAGAGACTCTGAAACAATAGAGCTGATCTTGTGCTTTCCCTTGTTCACTGGTATTTTTAGAAATGAAACAAATTTTCCTCTCATCTGCTTGTCCAACTCCATTCCATTGCTTGCCATGTGGAGTACGCAGCTTTGTATGGGTTATATAGATTTGATTGCCTCTACATTTCAACACAACCAGTGGAGGAAAAGATGGACCACAACAAACGATTAACAAGCTTGTTAACATTCTATTCTCACTGTAAACGGGCCTGGGATTGGAACGGTGCTGCAGCCTTCACTGAAGTGTGTTGTGGTGACGAGTGAAGACTGTAACTGTGGACACACACAAATGACACACCATGTGTTTAAAGCTTCCACTTCTGTCTGAATACTAATCGCTAAAAGCCCTCATGTGTGTGTGTGTACGTGTGTGTTTATAGACGCACACTGGAGTCTTTCAGTCCTGCTGAGTAACAGCATCTCTTTGTTGTCGTCCTCTTACACACAGACACACACATAGACACACTGTGTTAATGGCTTCCATGTGTGTTTGTAAGTCGGTGAGAAAAAGACACACCGTCGGTGTGAATTCTGAACTGCTGAGTGCTTCGTGTTTATAAATCCAGAGGAAGATGGTTCTTGATGCGTGAGTCACATGGGCAGGAAGTGAAGAGTGAGTGGGCGGAGCCAGGGAGTGAGAAAGTGGGATGTGAGTCAGGGGCAGGAATTTTTGCTACAGGAAGTACGAGAACTTCTACTATCATGGAAGCGGGAATATACATTTTAGGTTTGAAGCGGCTGCACTGCTATTCCGATGACTTTTAGTAGAGAAATACTTTTGTAGTAATTCCATACAGATTATATTTATGTTTTAGAAATGTGTTGTATAAACTGATTCTCATGTGCTGTAATTAAAGAAAGTCAGTATTTCTGTCATGAGTAGAATTTCACCAAAAAAGGCCTTGATTTGCTACTGATGCTTCATATGGAAAAAATTGTGGAAAAAACGTGAGAAAAGCGTAAATTTCACACTTGTGTGTGTTACGGTCAGATGTCATTGTCTGTGTACTAGCAAGAATTAACAATGTGTTTCAAGATACTGGGGCAATACTGTAGGAACAAAGATATATTTATATTGTCGAGTACTTGACTCGGGTGTTGCAGAATTTACAGACCACATGACTCTTGATGAGGTCCTAATTGTTTTCATGTGTTTTGAAACAAAAACATGTCCAAACATCAGCTTTTAAAGCTACTATATCCTGGGTCCACTGTATCCTCTCGTCCTCATTCATCGCCGGGATCTCGTGGGATAATATTGTACCTTTAGCTGTGGAGGATGTAACTGAAACACAAAAATAAACAAACACCATAAATGTATATTTTTATTTTATACACACTTCATTGTATTATAAACCAGAAAAAGAGCTTTCGTAAATAATAAAATACGATTTTTAAATCATCAACATTTTGAAACATATTTTACCTATGAATTTTAATACAGTCTCATAAAAAACAACAATTTATAGTTACATTTTTATTTCCTCACTTTTTTAAATTAATTTTTATTTCTGGAGTTGTATTAAAGTTCTTGAGTTGTTTACTATTCAAACCAGACCACAGGTCTCAAGTCAAAGATTATGATTAATCTTTTAGAAGATAAAAATGTACCTAAGTGTGACCTAATGGTAATCTGCTTTAATTCGTTGGTGTGCTTTCTTTTTTTAATCTGCTGCTAATCTCTGCTGTCACTCACGCCGTGAGAGGGCTTTTCACACTCCTGCGGATCATTAAAGTTATGGATGAATGAACCGTTGATTTGTCACGGCGTTTGTTTAAGATTTAATTGTAAACTCTAGATTTATTTTTATCATGGTCAAAGTGGCGTGTTCTTCTAGAACCTAGATGGGTGAGTCCCTAATGACGAGGGATCGAAGCAATATTCACAAGATTAATATTCCAAACATCTCTTATGATGAAGAAAAGGATGGTGATATATATTTTTTTAATGTTGACAGAAACCCTTCATAAATAAAGACAAGAAGCCATGTTGTTCAAGCAGATATTATAAAATGGAAGAGAGAAAAAAATGCTCCAACCAAACCAAAGACATGGAATTGCTAGAAAACTTTAGGAAGGTAAACATCCGTTACATGATATATATATATATGAATATATATATATATATATATATATATATATATTCTTCCAATATATGAATTATTAAATGATAAAAAATAATAAGATGCTTAAAGGAACATTTCAATAAAATGTGTAAAAGTTTCAACATTTGTAATGTTAAATTATCCCCAATATTCTGATGGTTCTGGTTTACTTCCATTCCGGGGGATCCGGATACAACTGTAGTGCTGCGCTCATGGAATTATTTCATGTCCAGCAAAAAAAAGAAATTTGTACAAGGTTTTGACATTGATGAAGTGGAACTGCTGCTCCAATAAAGTAAAAACGCGTGAGTTGTTTTTCCAGTTGACCATGCAGAACTAAATATAGGAGGTTTAGCAATAAAAGGAGCTGATGGTTACTGTACCGATCGAAGCTATGCAAGAATGATGACTCGATAATTATTATTTAACCTGCCCAGGTTTTATGCAACTACATAACATCATTGACATCTAAAAAAAGGTTTCAGCTTTTCTGAAGAGGAAGTTCACTCAGCTGATTGAAAGGCCCTCAATGTCCAGATGAAAACATTGTATTGATTGTTGATTTAACACACTCACAGTTGTGTGTGTGTGTGTGTGCGGCAGCAGCCTCTTACTTATCTTAATTACACACACGGGCATCTTGTTGAAAGCCTTGCTGCTTCCTGTATATGTCATTTGTGTAATGGTACACACTGACTCATAATTGTATACCTTCTCACCTACTGTGTTTGCTTGCACGCATCTGCTGAGTTTTTATTATCCACCAACCTTTTCACGAGTTCTTATTTGTAAAGATCCATTTGAAATCTTGTTCAACCAACTCTTCTTTAGGTTTAGCAACACGATGAAGCATTCCATGTGATTATGATGTCATAGGAAGTGAGAAGGTGAATGGCTGGTCTTACTCTGACCTTTCACCTCAGATCAGCAGGGTTATCTGACGGGGAATTCTCTCTGGCTGTGTTTACATGGACACAAATAACCAGACTGAGGTCGAATACGACGACTCTTCTGAGAAAAGACTCTTCTGGACTAAGACCGTATGAATAACCAGATTAAGAGGGGAGATTGATTTACTTGAACCTCTCTATTTAACTTCAGTTCCAATGTTTTGGTTTCTAACTTTAATGTAAGCACATTGACCTAAATGGATATTTAGAAAATATACTTTATGATCCATAGACGTGTGTATTTGTAGTTACAAACAATTACATTACAAATGGAGTACTTGAGAATTTACAGACCACATGACTCTTGATAAAGTCGTAACTTCTTTCATCTGTTTTGAAACGAAAATATTTCCAAACATCGTCTTTAAAAGCTACTGGAGTCGACTGTATCCTCTCTTCTTCAGTAATCACCAAGTTCTTGCGGGATTTTGTTGCTCCTATAGTTTATCAATACGGTATTGTAAAAATAAATACAGCAATATTTAGGTGTATTGATATTTTCATACACCCCTATGGTTAAGACTCTTTATTGTTACAATAATTTTGCTTTTACATTTTTTTACAGTGACACTTCTATCATCATCAATCCTCACTACCTGCAGACTCATTTTTGTCCCGTTTGGGCTCTTGCCGAGTCGAGAACCGAGTTGTGATTTCTGTTGCTTTATCGCTTTGTCGTAAAAATGTTGCTACAAGCATAAAAAGCCTTTTTTCTTACATTTCTAATGGACATCTCTGGACTGTGAGAGCCCCAAATCCTGCAGTATATATCAGTGCATACTGCCTTTATGGAGACAGAAATAAACCTTAATGGACTGCACTCAAGTTGTGTGTGCATATGTGTGTGTGTGTGTAAAAATAACCCAACATTCTGAGCATCACACACTTTGTACCTTCTGCCGGTCAAGCAGCCCTCAGGAGGGGAGAATGAAATGGTTACACTTCCTGTGTTACTTGTGTGATATACATGACTCTAGCAAACGATGTCTGACCTATTGTGTCATTACGATGACAAAAAGTTACAATTTCACTTGGAATAATAACAATCTGGGTCATACGAACGATCACGTAACTGTTGAGTGGCTTCATTCAAGACACACACCGGTGAAACTTAAGCGGTCCGAGTCATTGTTCAGAGCCACGCGGCCATTTCTTCCTGCTTCCTGCCGGCTCCCGCCATCACTTCCTATTCAGCTTGGACACTGCTGTTGTTTCTGGCATCCATTTTAACTGTTGCGTGTCCGCTTGGCTGGCAGCATGCAAAGGTGGCTCTTTGTCAAGCAAACTTTTGTAACGTTTGTTTACACACCAGCACACTACACACACTTCACACACACACACACACGTGACTGAGTTTATACAGATCTCTCATCTATTGTGTGAGAAAAGTGTTGGCAGGTGATTGTGTGACCTACATACATGTGACTCGCTCTTGTTCCTGTGTGTGTGTGTGTGTACTACTGGTGTGCTGAAGCCAATGAGCAGATCAAATGGCAAAGACAGGCAGAGATCTTTCCATGCACATTATCTTCCAGCGGTCCTCTGGTTACACACTTACACGGCACATGCGCGCAGTCACACAGTTCTTGCACTGATTCACACAAAACACAAACGAAAATCTCAAATTTACTCATTTCAAACACACACTTATTCCATTAGACAGAAGGAGACATAACACACACTGAGACATACTTGGTCATAACATGGACACACACACACACAACCGCAAAACTTCCACATCATAACTCTTTGTGTCTCGTTTCATCCCCCCGTCTCTACATCTCCTTTTTTTTCCTCTTGTTCCACTCCTCTCCTCCCCCCTCTCATTTTTCCTCCACAATGTTTCATACTTTCTCACCCCCACACACATTTCAGTCCAGTGCAGCAGCAGCTACTCTGTTTATTGTTATTAGGTGTGTAAGACGATGTTAATATAACGATGTTATATAGAAATATTTTTTTCAAAACAACCTATTTTTTTTTAAATGGAACTGTTTGGACATTATATATTTAAGATACCATTTTATTGTAGTCATAGCTGTTTTATGATTTATTTCAACAAAGTTTGTATAAAATAAAATTGTTGACTTTTTTTTTTCGCACCTAAAGAACAATATAATACTGTAATCCAGGCGATGACTGAGGATGAGGTGCTACAGTCACTCCAGCAGCTTTTAAAGCTGATTTTCTTTTTTTTAACACATTACAACTTTTGCAAGAGTCATGTGGTCTGTATATTGTGCAACACCAGAGTCGAGTACTCGACAATATCACAAATATATCTTTGTTCCTATAGTATTACAATTAGGGATGCTTATCGGGAAAATACATATGCATTGGGGATACAATACATACCATACAGTGGTAATAATGCGATTTTTTTTTTTTGCAGTGTTGATTTTTCTCACACACCTCAATGCACTATATCTCAATATATATCAAATCTTAGACACTGTAATGTGACCCATATCATATCGCCAGATTCTTGCAAACACACACCCACTGTTTGGTCAACAACATCCTTTTTCGGTGCAGTCTTATTTTTAAAGTAGTAAATATTAAGTGATGTTTTTTGTGTGGTTAATATGACAGACAGGCTTGATGTCAGCAGCTTAACACACACACTCATAGCCCTACTAAACAACTTATTTTTTTGAGATATAATTCTTTAATCTCATATGAGCCCAAGAGGAGGCTCTCACCATGAAGCTATCATTTTTGTGTGAGCGTGTGCAAGTGTGTGTGTGTTGGGACCACAGCAGGTGTAGAAGCAGCTGCTGCTGCTGAGCAGGGGGGAGTTCAGGGGTGAGATTATTTGACATGAACGTAGGAGTGTGTGTGTGTTATTGCTGACTGTCTGGTCTGCTTCACACACATTTGGATTTTGTGTGTACGGCTTTTTTTTTTTTACCCCGAGTAGAAAGTCACCAGCACAAATCTGTGTGACCCGTGTCTGGGTGAATTAATTCATGCGTTTATGCAGTGGAAGTATTTAAGGTAGGTGTTAAAAAAAACAACCCAAAATAGATTGTGTTAATTAATGTAAAAAGAATTAAATGGAAAGTTCCCCCTTAAATATTGCCTTAATATTTATATAGGATTTTACTTAACTAATATTTGAAAGTAAAATCAATTAGTATTATTTTATACTTGTAGAGTAAAACCGTCTGCCGACCCCTAGTGGCTGGAAAAGTCTGTTTTCTCTGGCTTATTTATTTAAAATCCTTCTCTTTGTTTGTTTTTTTTGTAGGAAGAAGCGATTCCTGAGCTGGAGATCGACGTGGATGAATTGTTGGACATGCCCAGTGATGTGGAGAGGGCTTCCAGAGTCAAGGTCAGACAAAGACGCATGCATGACACAGAAACCTCCAAAGATTAATGGTTTACGTCTACTTTCCATTGCTGCATGTGTGTGTATTCATATACAGAAGACGAGCTGCAGTCGCAGCAAAAACATATACTTGTATTCTCTATGAGCAACATCAGAATATTGAATGGTTGATTTTGAATTGGTTCAATTGAAAAAATAAGATTCAATCATTTATATATTGAAATGGTGGAGGTTAATTTAAGATAATTAAAATATATACATATATATTTTCTAAAGTAATGCCTTTACTTATAGAGTTTGATATTTTAATTCCAATATATATTTCAAGATTTTAACATTTTAAATGAAATCAATATTCAGATGGCACTGATGGCTTCCATACACATGATCAGTGACATGGATCAGAATCAGCAGCTTTCCTCCTACTTATGACAAACTGAAGTCCACTGTTTAAGTGGCTTTAAGTTGCAGAAGCTTGTGCTTTGTATTTGCCTCATGCTTCTTTTCAAGGTGACTTTGGAACAATTTATTTGGATACTGATTTAATTACGTAACAATGTTGTTTTATTAAACCAATCAGATTCATGTTCATCTTGTCCTATATTAGGATATATTTTAGCAAGAATGGTTGTACGATGGTATCATGATACAGGGGCAACAATACAATATATAGTGATACTTTAGGAACATAGATTTATTTGTAGTTTTGTCCGATTACTTGACTCTGGTGTTGCAGAATTTACAGAACACATGACTTTTGATGCTTTAAAATGCATGAATACGCACTTTATGGAAATATAAACTATAAAAGCACTATATTAGCTATAAAATAAAGTAATTTATAAAAGCATTTTTCAAGAATTGGTACTGTTTAATATCCATACTTAATATTTAAGATATAGGATTGTTTGTTGAAGCAGGAAAAAAATATAATTAACAATACTTATTCGGCCTCTGACCTTGACTGTTAAATATTTGTTTTTTTGAGTTGTTTCATTGAGTTTGACCCCCCTCAATAAGTTGTTGTAACTCCTGTAACCAACAAAATGAAATGTGTTGTGTGTCTACGTGAATCTACAACTTGTCTATACATTTTTTTAACTTTTTTTTTTGATTCACAGGATTTGCTGGTGGAATGTTTCAAACCCACCGAGGTGAGAAGTTATTCAGATAATCATCAGTTAAACATTTTCAGTGAACCCTTGTGTTACCGCTGGGTCAAGTCAATACAAAGGAAACCACAAACACATTTGTTTTCGGGCTTCCGGGTCACCTTGACCCAGACACAACACAAGGATAAAAGGGAAAACAAAAGTTAAATGAATGCTAAGATTGAAGTGGAAAGTTACTCATGGTTCATAATGTCATTTTGCAGGTCTTCATCTCAGAGCTGCTGGACAAGATCAGAGGGATGCAGAAGCTCTCCACCCCTCAGAAGAAATAACCTCCTCTTCCTTCTCTTCATCCTCTTCTTCCTCCACCCGATGTCTTTCCACTCCCCTCTCTACTCAAATTCTTTTGCTTTATTTTCCTTGGAAGGTAAAAAAACCCACAATCGGGTCACATGGAGACGGATAGACTCTGCTTTCTCCTTGTCTCATTCCTCTTCTCCTCTACACTCCTCCCTCCCTCCACCAGCTTCTTGCTTCTCCTTCACCAGCTCCTCTCTTCTCTCTCCGACCTCAAACACGATGGAGAAAAGTTTAAATCCCATCCCTTATTAGCGACTGGATGGATGAAGCAGCCAATCAGGTGGCACCTGACTTCGTCTGCGACTGTAACATTTTTCTTTTTACTGTTTTTATTGATTAAAAACGACACACAGAGGCGGAGCTTCTTACCTATAGTAACCTGGAGGATGAGATGATGCCGTGGTGCGTTCAAGGACTGTGTCTGTTTGTCACCACATTTTTTTTAGATTTTTTTGTTGTTGGAAATACTTTTGACTCATTTTTTGAAGATGATCAGATTATTGAAGTCAAGTGACCATCTTTTGAGTTTTGATTTGTTCTCTTGGTGCATTTTTAGGCGCCGGCCGCTGTGGCCCGCCTCCACTGATACGTCATGTTGCTCGGAAAACATGCCACAGCCACTATTCTGCTGTTCTGTAACAGGAAGTTATTTTGTAGGTGAAGGACTGTTTCCTGTTTATTTTTTTATTTTCCTGAATGATACATTTTGGACCCAAACAAAGCTGCCTTGTTCTTTTTTTATTATCAATAATAGTATTGTTAAAAAAATCATTCCACTTTCTTATCCGTGTGTCGCATCAGACTGATTCCGTCACACTTTATGATAAAGTGGTTGACTTTGTTCACCTGTGTGAGGTCACTAACGTCAGCTGTGCTTAAAGATTGACACACACTCGTATCGATTGGAACATTTTAAAGCCAAAAAAATGGTGTCAGAATGTATGAAGAAATGACGGCACATGTTTTCAATCAGTTGTCAACAGACAATCAGAGTATTAACAATTAATTCAAGTTATTCACAAGAATGCAGTGATTTCGATGACATTATCAGAAAGTCTGATCAGCTGAACACCAACACAAGTGTACGGTGATCATCTAGTGGTGAGAAGGAAGGTGACATGTCCATCTTTCTGCACAGCTGGATTTATAAAACAAGGTGTGAGTTTGTACCGTGTGTGCTCTCCAGCTGTTGCTGTCAATCATCGAATGAGCCATCTGTTTCAATCCCAGATTTGTTGAAGTTGGTTGGAGCCATAGAAACAGAAACAAACCTTCAGCTGTGTGTCAGAGCATGTACACACCCTCACACCTTATCGATCGTCAACTCTTCGGTCCCCCCTCCGACTTTAATGACAGACGTTGCCTTAGATATGATTTACGTCACATGAAACCAAATAATGTTTTCTTCTGTGAGCAGAACTTCATCACATCTTCTGTACAAGTTTTATTTTGGGGGTTTGGGGAGAGATTCTGATGTTTTTTTGTTTTTTTTTTAGAAGTGTGTGTGAAATTTTTAGGCCTTGATCTTTAGATGTTCTTGGAATACTGTTTTTATGACGACCTTCTTAATGCCCGGCCTTGTAGTGAACAAGAATCAACTTAAAAAGTACTGGTTTGATTACCTCTGCCTTCTGAGTCTCACTTTTTTTGGTAACAAAAGCCAGGTTATCGCGGGCCAATCCAGGTTTTTGACTTCCTGCAGAGTTTGTTTTTACTGTTGGTGGATGGACACGAACGAAATAGTAACTGTTAGCATCGAGGCTCATCTTACAGGTTGAAACAACCATGCTGTTTCTTTTCTGTATGAGAACATCAACTCCACAAACCAATGTAGCAATATCAACAAGAGGTCGTGTTTTTGCCCAATTTTGTTACACTTTTATGCAACTTTAATAAAAACATGTCAAAATCAAAGTTTCTGTTTCGTGTGAGCCACTGTAGTGTTGCTAAAGCCTCATGTGTAAATAAGTAAGTAGTAGTTATTTGTTAAGTGCCTTTCTAGACCAGGGTCAGTATGTGAGGGTTTACAGACATGTGGGGTCTAATATGTGTTTTCACCTAACTTTGATATCCCTGAAAACCACCCAAACAAACCTTGCGACGCATACTTTACTCAAGACCGTCTCACTTGAGTGCAAAGAAACAAAACAAGTTAAAATAACATGCCTGAGCATGGAAAGCTTGACTCGAATATTATTGTCACGATCATCGACCAAGAATGTTTGTAAGAGTAATGCTTTTTTTACATACCACGAATTATTTTTTTCTTTAAATAACCATGTTTCAACAACCAATTGTGCAGACGGGAGGAATTCAAAAGCACGCCATTGAGTTCAAGTGTCGACAAAAAAAGAATTTTCCTCCATCTTGTGGAGAAATGGCGTCTTACATGTCAAATATTCACCAGACTCTAGTAAAACAATTGCTGTCTTCAATTAATTTTCGTGTTCATATATATTTTAACTTAATACAATATTTAACATGCATTTGTTAAATGAAAACGCTTAACTAAATATCTCTGGCTTTTGGTTGAGTATTTCCGTGTTTGTTGAAGTCTGCGCTCTGATTGGACGAGCGTGTTCGGACTGCCTCATCTGACTCCTCCCAGCAGCACGCAGAGCTGTGCCCTGATTGGCTCGTTCTGCTTTTGCTACGGTCCCGTAAAGTGCAGGCAAGTCAAGAGGAAGTAGTTTTAAAATGGAATTCTAACTTATTTTCTTTGACAATTTATGGACTTTTCATAGTTGTTGAGGTGAGTGTTTTATCATGAGTGGCACACGAACACTAGTCTGCCTGTGCTGAGGATCGACGGTAAGCTAGCGCGGCACTTGCTCCAACTGACGCCAGTTATACTGGAAATACAATTTATAAAACCCGAATAAATGAAAACATATCTTTGCTAGAAAACCGTTTTCACGTTGATACACGTTAAGCTATAATAAGGTTGGTTTAACGCCGGTTATTTACATCATCATCCTTTGGTTCGTGACATCATTGAAGCCTATAACTCATAAGCCGTCGAAGCTACGACAGACTTCCTCAAACTAAAATAAAAGCTTTAACACTTATTTAAGCTTCTACGTTAAGGAGTGTTAAATATATAAAGTTCCACCTAAAAGTGATTTAAATTATTTGTCAATCGAACAATCCTATACACTGCTCTATGTATGTAAAGTGAGAACAAATTTTGTTTTAAAGTAAGTCTTAATATGTTTATTTTTGACTGGTTGAAACATTAAAGAAGATCCTGACTTGTATTACAGTGTAACAGTAAACATTCCTTTAATTACAGTTTCTGTTATTTTTGCAAACTACAGTTTTTTTGCTTTCTTAAATCGTAGACACTTTGTTTGGTATTACTTAATAGTAACTGTTATGGTGCCAGCTATGCCCGCTCAGCCTCCTGCACGGGAGGACGAGGAGGAGATGGAGACCAATGGCCAGCAACTCAACCAGCTCAATGGAATCCTGGAGGGAGTCAACAATGGAGACGAAAACATGGAGGAGAGCGCTGAAGAGAGAGAGAGCGACTCCGAGGAGAGTGATGAAGAGGAAGAAGAGAGTTCAGGTAGATGTTGGATGATGTTTTTCAGAGTAACCAAGTTAATTTGTTGTGAAACAATGTGTTTCTACTGTGTTCAGAGATGGACGATGAAGACTGTGAGAGGAGGAGAGGAGAGTGTCTGGAAGAGATGGTGGACCTGGAGAAACAGTTCCAGGATCTGAAGGAGAAGTGAGCGCCAACTTTTGTTCTCTTGCTTTTATTATTTCTCTTCATGTCTCTATGGAAGTCTATTCAAAAAAACAATTTAAATTATGTATATATAAAAATTGAATCCAATAATTTGTATAGGAAAAGATTAAATTGGTATTTTTCATAATTAATTTCTAAATTCAATCTTTTTTAGATTTGTAGCCTTTTTAAATTCAGTATAAAAATGTTGGAATAATAGTCGATAGACGATACCAAAAGAGAACCGAACTTTCAGCCAATCATGCCAAGTTACGATAAGATCAAGTAGCTAAAAATTAAATATAATAAAATAAAAACATTTCATTAATAAGGGACATGGTTTCAACACTTTAAATGTTAAAATCAACCATTCAAAATTCTAATGGTACTGATATACTTCCACATGTCCCACAAATGTAATTTTCCTCGTGCATTTGTTGACACTATGTACAAGAATTTAGGAGCAATGGAGTGAAATGTTGGTGAACTTGCAGGTTGTTCAGAGAGCGATTGAATCAGGTGAAGGTGAAGCTGGATGAGGTTCTGTGTGGCTCAGCAGGAGAGTACAAAGAACCTCTGGCAGCGCTACAGAATAACATGCAGATCAGAACTCAAGTAGCAGGTGAGTCTTAATAAAACTCTAATTTTTTTACCTTGAGTTGTTGTTAACAAATAATTACTGTTCAGGTGTGTATAGAGAGTTATGTCTGCAGGTGATACAGCACAAATACAACTGTGAGCTTCAAGGAGCGAAACAACACCTAGAGGTAGAGAAAACAAATATGAAGCTTATCAACGCACACTGAGGTATCTGTTTATATATTTGTCACAGAGTGAGCGCTCCCTCCTGTCAGATGTCATGAGATCAGAGCTTTTGGAGAAGATCCGAAGACTGGAGGAGGACAGACACAGTCTGGACTTCACCTCAGGTACGCACCAGTGCACATTATTTTCCTTTCATATTTCACGCTCCTTAAATGTATGAACATTTCCTTGTGATCAGAGTGGAGCGACGAGTCGAGAAGCAAGAAGGTTAAAAGAAGAAATGTGTTTGGAAGAAAAAGAAAAGTAGCTCTAGTCTCAGGTATGTGTGTGAACTGATGTTTAAAGATTATAATCTTTAAACTGCAACAAGTTTGTGTTGTTCATACAGGACCGTTTATTGTCTACATGTTGAGGGACATCGACATCCTGGAGGATTGGACGGCAATCAAGAAGGTGTGCTCCTTTTCTTTCTTACATTTCCTGGTCACATGTTCAACTAGATAATAACTTTATGAATTAAAAAATAAATCGCCTGGAACTGGATAAGCCAACTGTAATGTGAGGATGATGGAGATGTGTTTGCCAAAAGCCTCTACTTGATCGTATGTTTTATAGTGAGCTAGTTGAGTGTAATAAACGCATCTAAATATAATACAAAAGAATTTGACAATGAACATTTTATGTTGTACTTTATTTGCAGGCCAAAGCAGCTTTGACACCACTGAAGAAGAAAGTTGAAAGTAGGTTTCAGTGTTATTTTTTATCCAACTTACATTTCTGTCTCCTTTTTTATTTTCACTTTGATCTTTCAGAACGATGACGAACTGAAGACTTTGCTACCACTTTCTATTTAAAACTGTCTATTTATGAAAGAGGTTATGTCCATAAATAAATCTTTTTTTGACTCAAGGCTGTGATCCTTTTATAAATGATATTGACCAGGCTAACATAAAGTTGGCAGTTTTGTGAGCTTGTACATGAACACTGTCAATCTCTTTTTAAAAAGACGTGTGAAATAGTGTCGTAACCTAGCTTTGTGTTCATACTTTGTGTGAATTCTACGTATTTGAACAAAGTTGAAAAATGATAATCTCTTGCTAAAACAACAGCAGTATCCCTAGAAGTCTTATAAAAGCTCTTATTTAATACCTAATTATATATAAATGTGCCTCTTAACCATCTGTTTGCAGATACTGATGTAGAACTGCACCTGCTACAAACCTTAGTCATCAATGTGGAATTATCGTGACCATTTAGGAGTGTGTTGGTGTTTGGTTCTTGCTGTGAACATAAAGTTGTGAAGTACACGTCATTTTGCTAACTTTACAATTTGTGTTATCCACCAGAGGACACCGAACTATATCGCAAATGCTAAATAAAATACGTCAAAGATGAGTTATTGGTTCTTTACAAATAATTAACAATGATTTAAATGAGATAGCCAACATGAAATAATAAGTTATAAGAGGGTTCATTCAAAACTATACATTTATAGAAAAGCTCTGGTAGTTCCTTAGGTCATTTTTATAATCACAACATAGGTTTTTATTTTAAATGCTGCTAACTGTGCAATAAAAATAATTCAATACATATAAATTGAATAAAATAATATATGAAATGGGTATATAAAACAAACATATATATATACATATAATATACATTAAAACACATTAAATTAAATGTTATTCATGATCCAGACGGCAAATATCCAAGTAGATAAGACATTGTTTTGATCGACATTGATCTGTTGTATCATGTTTTTTTAAAATCTTTTTGTCTTTATTTTGGAGCCTTTCAATCATATTTTAACTTTCGATTTATACTGATTGATGTTGTTGTATTGTAAAATGCAGTAAATCATATTTTTTTCTTTATTTTCAATTTCCTGGCATTATTCAGAATGTGACCTTGTTCTATATTAAGTGATGTTTTCCCCATAAAAAGTATTCACAGTATTTAATGTGCCCATTTAGAGAATTTAATGGGCAGGGGTTTGAAGGAGTAAAAATGAATAGAAGGTTTGTATTATTTTAATATATTTCTAGTTACGTTGTTTTCATATTCAGGATGTACAAAGCAGCTGCTGGAGGAGCCTCACAGCTGCTTGCTCAACTTCCGGGTCTGTCTCTCTCTGGCTTCGAAGGCCGCCTTCGTGTCCAGCAGCTCGTCCAGTTGCCGCCTCATGGTGGCCATGTTGAGCAGCGCCTCCTCGCTCTGCTCCCGCAGGGCGGACGACTCCACCCTCAGCTGGGTGGCAGCCACGGCCAACTGCTCGCTGCGCTCACGACACTGGAGCTGCATCCTCTTGGCGTCCGTGAGCAGCGACTCCACACTCACCGCCACAGAGTTCAACTGGTCCTCAGACATCTGCAGGGGTCAGAGGTCACAATAACGCACACCAGGGTCTTTCTTTTTTTATCCCTAAAGCACATTTCTAAAGCACTGTGTTGATATTAAGAATTATAGAATACAACACTTAAACAGTCCTTGTTTTTGTTAATTGTCACAACAATAACTTCTGTACAACACAACATGAACTATTTTCTACTCTAAGACTCGCTGACCGAGGAGTTCAGGCTCTCACCGGAGTTTCCAGAGTTAACTTAATCACCAGTTTGCTGGTTTTCTTTGGATCCTCTTGAGTGTCCTCCAGACTGCTGCTCCCTCACCGTGTACGTCTGATGTCACCGGGAAGTTTGACGGCCGGCGCTGTGTGTCTTCGCTCCTGTGGCCAGAGATCCTGTCACCTCACAGATCCACTCAGTTTGATAATCCAGGGATTAGGAAGAGAGCAGGTCACCATGGCAACCATCAGATAAGCGCTGCTATTTTCACCTGTTGCTAATAACTTTATACCTGTCTGACTTTTCTAATTCATCGATCAGCTGAGTCATCATGATGGAGGTCCTGACTTTAGAAAAGTCATTTATTTTGTCTCACTTTGAGCGACATATGTGGTTTGAGAGAGTAGCCAGTAGAGAGAGCTCTTCCCTTCCTTAAGAAGGTCAGCCATACTTCCTAGTGTTTGACCCACATTATGTATCTTCATTTTTACACAACCTTAAAAAAGAATACAAGATTGATGTGCTTGTTTATTCATTTTAATTGTTTTTTACTCTATTGTTTGGGGTCTTTTCAGGGGAAATATATTGAAATAATAATAAATAAATACACACATCAATGTGTATATAAATATGGCAATACATGTATCCATCTTATATTCCGTATTTCTAAGCGAATAACCTACTATTTTTTATCAAATGGGCTATTTGCTTATCTTGTTTTAGAGATGGAGTCATAGAGACAAGGAGGGATATAAAAGTTAAAGTATATATCGAAATACGTTATCAGATATAAATTGACTTGTTGGCACTTTGCGAATTTCTATATTTTTTATACACATTTATGCATGTTTTTATTTCCCAATAGAGTGTATTTATAAACATTTAAACGTATTTCAATATACTGTATATTACTTCTTTTTTTTTTTTTTCCCTTGATGTCGCTATTTCCAATCACTTTATTACTTCCTAATTTTGGCACTCCACATAAAAATTGTGGTTTCGTTAGCTTGTACAAAAAAATAATTTGTGGGGACTTTAAAAAAAGTTGTGTAAATGATGAAGTATGAAAATGATTAATTTAGTATAATACAACAGTAATTTAGCATTAGCTAATGAACTACCATGCTAATGCTAATTTGGCGCAAACTAGCTTTGTGTTCATACACACCATTAATGTACTTTGCATTAATGGTGTGTATGCTAACAAATCTAACAAATGATCTTTTCTTGGTAGAACCTTGTCAAAATTATACAAAACAGCAGTTATTAGACTGGGTTATGCATAACTGTGGCTGTGAGCAGATACTAATGTAGCATTTAAAAACTGTCATAAATGTAATTATCATTAACATTCAAAAGACAATAACATTTTTAACAATCAAAGGTGACACTTCACCTCCAGTGATGAGACATCACTGAGTCATACATTTTCAGAACCAAATCTATCTACAGTGGGGCAAAAAAGTATTTAGTCAGCCACCAATTGTGCAAGTTCTCCCACTTAAAATAATGACAGAGGTCTGTAATTTTCATCATAGGTACACTTCAAATGTGAGAGACAGAATGTGAAAAAAAAAAATCAACAATTCACATTGTAGGATTTTTAAAGAATTTATTTGTAAATTATGGTGGAAAATAAGTATTTGGTCAATAACAAAAATTCAACTCAATACTTTGTAATATAACCTTTGTTGGCAATAACAGAGGTCAAACGATTACTATAGGTCTTTACCAGGTTTGCACACACAGTAGCTGGTATTTTGGCCCATTCCTCCATGCAGATCTTCTCGAGAGCAGTGATGTTTTGGGGCTGTCGCCGAGCAACACAGACTTTCAACTCCCTCCACAGATTTTCTATGGGGTTGAGGTCTGGAGACTGGCCTTCATTCTTTCCTTAACACGGATCAGTCGTCCTGTCCCCTTAGCAGAAAAACAGCCCCAAAGCATGATGTTTCCACCCCCATGCTTCACAGTAGGTATGGTGTTCATGGGATGCAACTCAGTATTCTTCATCCTCCAAACACGACGAGTTGAGTTTATACCAAAAAGTTCTACTTTGGTTTCATCTGTCCACATGACATTCTCCCAATCCTCTGCTGTATCATCCATGTGCCCTCTGGCAAACTTCAGACGGGCCTGGACATGCACTGGCTTAAGCAGGGGGACACGTCTGGCACTGCAGGATTTGATTCCCTGTCGTTGTAGTGTGTTACTGATGGTAACCTTTGTTACTTTGGTCCCAGCTCTCTGCAGGTCATTCACCAGGTCCCCCCGTGTGGTTCTGGGATTTTTGCTCACCGTTCTCATGATCATTTTGACCCCACGGGATGAGATCTTGCGTGGAGCCCCAGATCGAGGGAGATTATCAGTGGTCTTGTATGTCTTCCATTTTCTGATAATTGCTCCCACAGTTGATTTTTTCACACAAAGCTGCTTGCCTATTGTAGATTCACTCTTCCCAGTCTGGTGCAGGTCTACAATTCTTTTCCTGGTGTCCCTCGACAGCTCTTTGGTCTTGGCCATAGTAGAGTTTGGAGTCTGACTGTTTGAGGCTGTGGACAGGTGTCTTTTATACAGATAACGACTTCAAACAGGTGCCATTAATACAGGTAAGGAGTGGAGGACAGAAGAGCTTCTTAAAGAAGAAGTTACAGGTCTGTGAGAGCCAGAGATCTTCCTTGTTTGAAGTGACCAAATACTTATTTTCCAACATAATTTACAAATAAATTCTTAAAAAATCCTACAATGTGGATTCCTGGATTTTTTTTTACATTCTGTCTCTCACAGTTGAAGTGTACCTATGATGAAAATACAGACTTCTGTCATCATTTTAAGTGGGAGAACTTGCACAATCGGTGGCTGACTAAATACTTTTTTTGCCCCACTGTATATCTATATATCTATATATCTATATATCTATATATCTATATAGATATGTTTAGTATTTTAGTAGCACTTATAGCAGTGCTTCCAAGTGACCAGCAGGTGGCAGTAGCACTTATAAACACAGATGATCCATGAATAAGAACAAGAGCTGGGAGTGAGAGCTTCAGCAGCAGTTTACAAATACAAGAGATGTTGATGATGGTTTTAACGATAAGACTATCCAGACAAATATCCAGAACGTCATCAAAATGTTATTGCCTGGTTATTGTTACGTTAACAACATCTCCTGTAATTCACCAGTTTTTGATTAGTTTGACAGATAAAGGCAGATATTATTATAATTGTTATTATTATAGATGTTAGCACAAACTCTTCGGCAGAAATAACATTTCCTATTTAACATTTGAAAACTTTTAATACTGAATATGTTAAGGACTGTAGTGGCTGGTGAAGTCTGTCTCAGAAGCCTCTCGAGACCCCCATAGCAATGATGTCTAACGGAGATGATGTCATCACTGTGTTCGCGCCGTGTGGTTGAAAAAAGGCTCCGTCTCCGCCGCCGTCACTCCAGGGTCTCCGAAGAGACCTCCAGCCGGTCCTCCAGTGATCACCTTGGAACCTGGTTTTTGGCCCTTTTGCAGGAAGACCAGAATGCCGAGGATGATCCAGAAGAAGAAGTTGACCCACACGGAGGTCTGTAGAAGAAATAAATCGTCAATAATAATGGTCTCCATTATAGAAGTGATGGAAGATTTTACCTCGGCTTTGTGAAGACTGTCAAAGAATCTCTCTCCGTTGATTGGACTCGCCCACTTCCTGCTCTGAGCCTCCTCACACCTGTCAATCACTTGTGTTGATTAGAAATGTAACATTTCAATCTGTAAAACTTTAATTTAATGTTTTATAATGAAATGTTTTTTATATTGAGATTTAGAATTATCCCTTCAAAATGAATGCATTTTTTTACACATAGAGTTTAATATTCTATTTGATATAAATTCGAGCTACTTGATTGTGTGCTTCTGTTGTCAATCAATCAAGTAGCTCCATCTAGTGGCACTATTATACTAACATTCTATATTGAATTTAAAAGACTATTAATTCAAAAAAATATCGAATTTAGACATTTTAGTTTTGAAGAATTGTAATAACAATATCAAACTCTATGTAAAAAAAATAATAATTCATTTTGAAAATATTTGTTATTATTATTATTATTTATTTTAATATATACATATAGTCTAATGCTTAAAAATAACCGGCATTTTAATAAAAACATTAGAAGTTTACCAATAACATTAGAAATGTTTAATTCAGCCATCAATGCGTCAGATTAACGGTCCAGGTGGATTATTCACCTGGTTATGTTGGGAACACTGCTGAGCACAGAGTCACACAGGGAGTCCCGGCCGACCTTTAACACACAGCCGCTGATGAGGAGGAAGAAGAGGACGATCCCGCAGACCCCCACCATCATGTTCCCCCACACACGCCCTCTGGAGACACAAGCAGTCAAATGTTCAGGTGGCGTGGCTTCAGAGCAGCATGTTGCCCACCTGGTGACCTCCCCGTCGATGCAGATGCTGTAGATCCAGTAGAGCGACATGGAGAAACACACCACAGCCACCAACACGGAGACGGACGACACGAAGTAGCAGAGAGAGCCGGCGCTGGATGACTGCAGGAGGATGGAGGAGGAGGAAGAGTTGTAGCTCACCAGGCCATAGAGGACACACAGACCCCCGAAATGACCCTGAAATCAACACACATAGGTAAAGATTTAGACCAGCAAACACATGATGAACCACACATTCAATATTCAATTCACATTCAACTCACCTGCGCTGACACCTGAACACACCATGTGTGAGCATGTGATATAAAATATTATTTCAAGGTAGCCACCAACTCAATACATGGTATCTAGTAGTCATTACATAGTATTGTCTAGTACTTTTTACTTATTACAGCCGCTCTAGTAGAAGAACTCATATTTCTCCAAACTTTAAAACTCTTCACTGGCTCCAGTTTCTTTCAGGATCAACTTTAAAATTCTGGTTCTTACTTTCAGATCTATTCATGGACTCCTCCTTACATCAGTGATCTGATCCAGCCTTACACCCCAGCTCGGGCTCTGAGGTCTGTGGATCAGAATCTACTGATGGTTCCTGAACACGGTTCAGGACCAGAGGAGAGAAATCCTTCCAGGCTGTTGCTCCTAAGCTTTGGAACGATCTTCCTCTCCCTCTGCGTTTGATGGATCTACTGACTCCTTCAAGAAACATCTTAAGACGTTTCTATTTGTTCAGGCTTTTCCTTGATTTTCTGGAACTCCTGTTGTGTTATCAGTGTTATCTTGATCTTTAAAGTATATACTTTATTGAGTATTGTTTTGATTGTTACGCTTTGTGACCTTGGTCTGGAAAAGCGCTCTATAAATATTACTTACTTGCTTACTTACATAGTATATATTAGTATCTCATTAAATGGTATCAACTATTCAGTGCATATTATCTAGTGCTCATTACACAGTATGTAGTACTCACTACATAGTAGCTAGTGCTCATTACATAGTATCTAGTACTCACAACATAGTAGCTAGTGCCCATTACATAGTATCTACTCACTACGAAGTATCTCGTACTTATAACATTGTTTTTAGTACTCATTACATAGTATCAAGTACTTATTACATAGTATCTAGTACTGACTATATAGTATCTTGTACTCACAACATAGTATCTAGTATTCACTAATAATATCTAGTACTCATTACATAGTATCTAGTACTCACTACATAGTATCTAGTAATCACTAAATAGTATCTAGTAATCACTACATAGTATCTAGTTCTTTCTACATAGTATCTAGTGCTTTCAACATAGTATCTAGTACTCATTACATAGTATCTAGTACTCACTACATAGTGTTATCTAGTACTCATTACATAGTATCTAGTTCTTTCTACATAGTATCTAGTACTCACTACATAGTATTATCTAGTATTTATTACATAGTATCTAGTTCTTTCTACATAGTAACTAGTACTCACAACATAGTATTATCTAGTACTTGTTTCATAGTATTTAGTTCTTTGTACATAGTTTCTAGTACTCACTACATAGTATTATCTAGTACTTATTTCATAGTATCTAGTTCTTTGTACATAGTATCTAGTACTCACTACATAGTATCTAGAACTCACTACATAGTATCTAGTACTCACTACATAGTAGCTAGTGCTCATTACATAGTATCTAGTACTCACTATATAGTATATATATAGTATATACTTTATTGAGTATTGTTTTGATTGTTTAAGGCGCTTTGTGACCTTGGTCTGGAAAAGCGCTCTATAAATATTACTTACTTGCTTACTTACATAGTATATATTAGTATCTCATTAAATGGTATCAACTATTCAGCACATATTATCTAGTGCTCATTACACAGTATGTAGTACTCACTACATAGTAGCTAGTGCTCATTACATAGTATCTAGTACTCACAACATAGTAGCTAGTGCCCATTACATAGTATCTACTCACTACGAAGTATCTCGTACTTATAACATTGTTTTTAGTACTCATTACATAGTATCAAGTACTTATTACATAGTATCTAGTACTGACTATATAGTATCTTGTACTCACAACATAGTAGCTAGTATTCACTAATAATAGCTAGTGCTCATTATATAGTATCTAGTACTCCCTACATAGTAGCTAGTGCTCATTATATAGTATCTAGTACTCCCTACATAGTAGCTAGTGCTAATTACATAGTATCTAGTACTCACTACATAGTAGCTAGTGCTAATTACACAGTATCTAGTACTCCCTACATAGTAGCTAGTGCTAATTACACAGTATCTAGTACTCCCTACATAGTAGCTAGTGCTAATTACACAGTATCTAGTACTCCCTACATAGTAGCTAGTGCTAATTACATAGTATCTAGTACTCACTACATAGTAAGTAGTTCTAATTACACAGTATCTAGTACCCACTGGATGGTATTGCTTTTTCCCCCCACAGTCGACAAACTTCTTCAGTAAACAAAATAAAAATATCGTGGAAAGGGAAACAAAAACAAGTTTAGTTTATTTATAGTCGTGTCCGTTCTGGAGATTTAACACAACCTTATGATCTGGGATCTATATTTGAATGACAGCCCTCTTCACACGCTGACCCTGGGACAGTTCAACAGAGGTCACATGTTTGCTGAAAGATGCAACACTAACCAATAATAACAATAACCATAATCATAATAATAATAAAGATAATTATGACAATAATAAGTGTATCAGATGAAAAGGATTCACAGAATACCAAGTCTACAGACAGTTCAAACTTCATGTTCAAACGCTAAAAGATGTAAAGCCTCTGAAAGAGTGAAAGTATAAAAGTTCTTCTCTGGGTTGATTCTCTGGGTGAGTCTGAAAACAACACCTGACTGCACGAGGAGCCTCTGAACACATGACCGGATATTTCCCCGCGTGTACACGATCACTCACGCGTGCACGCGCAGTTAGAAATCTCTAAGTCCCCTTTTGTTAGAGTCACGTTCACCGCTGTCGTCATAGAAAACTAATTTTATTTAGGGGTCCCTCGAGAAAAGTTGAGGAAAGTGCGGGTGAAGAGAAAGAGGAGAGTGAGGATGATGATGATGATGATGAGGAGGAGGAGGATGCGATAGAAAGTGATGAAGAGGAGGAGGATGTGGAAAAAAAGTTGTGGAAAACTTTAGGTGAGCAGAGGAGGCAGCAGGTGAGCAGTGACGCTGATGATGACAAGGCTCACCTGGACGATGGTGATGGACGCCGACGTCACGATCCCGCACACGAAGCACGCGGCGTAGAGCGACAGCTCCAGCGGCAGCAGTCCACTGAGCGCCATCTTCTCCCTGGAGTGGGTTGCTAGATCGCTTCCGGCGAGACCTTCAAAGTAAAACAAAATTAGTTCTACTTCCTTTAACTTTAATCAGACGATAAAACGATCGTAATGTCCTTGTTGAGCATCATATGTGACAGCCAAGGTCATTTTAAAGGTCATACCTACTCACCTGCCAAAGAAAGTGCCTGTAAAACACTAAAGGGAAATGATCAAACAGATCTTTTTTAGCCTGCAGCAAAAATCCAGACTGTCTGTTGGAGAGTCAACTGCAACTACAGAGCTCTGGCAAAAAACAAACTGCATGTTCCCCACCAGAAATAATTTATTTGTCACACTTCCACACTAGAACAGTCAGACACTTGTTAATGTGCTGAAGAATTTAGTTTGGATCAGACAGACTTTTACAAGCATCTGTGGGAACCACACCAGGAGAAATGACCATGGAAAATCTTAAGAAATGCATAGCAAACCAAACCATCTAATCAATCATGTATAGAAATGTGTGAATATATACTGAGTATGATGGTGTTCATGGTTTTGCCAAAATTCTTAATGTTTTCTATTTTTAACACATTTTGGTTCAAGGCTGAAGCATTCTTTGGCTAATCTGATCGGTTTAATGAACATCATCAGATCATTTTAATCTCTTAGTGTCAAATCTTTGTAAGTCTGGTGACATTTATGATTGTGTGCGTGTGTGTGGATCATATTCTATTTACTTCACTTGTGAATGTTGTGCTAAACTGTCTTTTTTAATGTCCTGTCACACCTAAAAACACACCCTCAGTTTCCACGTTTATTCACTGATAAAACATCAAAATTCAAGTTAATAATCTTTACAAAAGCCTTAAATAGAAGACACAGAAACACACACTGATACATGCACACAAACACACAGCAGCAGCCAATCTGCAGGCATGTTGGCTTATGAAAGTACGTATATTTAATATTTATCATGGGACACACAGATTTATATATTTACACACAAATACTAGACATTTATCTTACAGTTTCCTTTTTTTTATATATATAATCTTCACATTTGTGGTATTATCTACAAAAATATGTGTAATTAACAGCCACAAATTAAATACAAAACTGTTACCGACAATTGAAAAACAAAATATTTCATTACAAATGAAGAAGGGAACCATTTCAGCAATTTAATTTTAGAAAAAGAAGTTGATAATAGAAAATGTAAACAGATGAAAGAGAGAACATTACGTTTTAACATAAGTCACTGATGAAACATTTGCGATACTATGATGGTCTGCATGGTTGCTATAGTAACCACCCAGACTGATAGTTTTCATTATAGTTTAAGAAAATGATTTTTTTTTTTGTTGTTTTTTTATCATAGTTTGCACTTTGATGCTCATGTTGCGTCAGAGATATACAATCCAGAGTTGCATTTTTAATATGTAGCAATTTGGTCTTGTTCAGGTCACGCGGTCATCACCCCACGGGACAGCCAGGTAATCTGAACGTGTCAGGTACTGGACTGTCCAGTTTGCAGATGATCTTGTAGATCCCTTTCTTCCAGCAGGGGTCGCTGTCTCTCCCTGTCCAGATGGCCGAGTAGAACTCCCTCAAGGCCACTTCAGACACTTCCATGAACCTGTCTGGAACCTGCACACACACCCACACACACATTGATTCACATGGACTTGCCATTAATATTTGTATCAGATCATTCAAAACATATGTTGTTATTATTCCTTTTTTTAAGAGGGTCAGGGGTCATTCAAACCTGATAGACGTTACTCTTGTTGTAGTGCATGTTCAGGATACGATACAGTTCTGAATCTCTGTTGACGCGCAGCTGACTGTCCCTCACCATCCGGGGGGCTCCGTCCCTGCACACGAACAGGTACAGGCGCATTGAGAAAGTGTTCACTCTAAAATAACAATGTATGGGCTGGTACCTGCCAACTGCCTCCCGAACAGCCTGCCGAGCAAATCTCTCCATCTGGATGTAGAAGAACTCTCTGAAGTTACTGAACCATTTGATCATCTGAGAGGTGACGCAGCGATTAAACTGGAAGACAGAAAGTAGTTTTGTTGTTCCTGATGGATACACATGTCTGAAACACTTCAACAGATGTTTCCCTCAAGCAGTCTTTTCAAAGATGTGCAATGGTTCTGATCTGAGTTTCTCCAGAGTCCAAGTACTTTCTGTTTTAAATTTTGAATCAGAAAATGAACAAAAAAGCGTTTTTCTTTTTTTCAATGTGTAGAGTTTTTTTTAAAGTTTTTTTAATGTGGATTTCTGTCCTAGAAGTACTCGAAGGATCCAATGTAATCTAAAAATGCAGGGACTTTTTAACATGACTGTAAAATATTCTAGGCTTTATTCCAGTCAACAGTTGCAGATTTGGTGATGGTTGATAGTCCCTCGAGTCCATTTGAAATTTATTTATCATGTCGTAGTCCTTGAGTTTCTTTGGTTTCCTTTAAAAATGATATAAGTCGACTTCATTGTGCCCGATTAATTCAGCAAAATGAAGTTAGGTAGGCAGGTGACCGCAAGCTACTTAAGTATCAATCTGTGCAGAGGGAAAGTGAAAAGTTTTAAATGGCTTTACAGGAAGTTCAGTGTTTTTTTTTACAAACAATTCCTCTTGTTGAGACTTCAGTACAAGAGGAAAATGACCGATGAGCAGTATGGAGGTATTTTAACGTGTCTTTTTGGCCAAGGAGTACAAGAAAATGAGCACCATTCGCGATTGTCATAAGAACATATATATTTGCCAATAACTCTAAAAAAAGACGGTTTAATCTGAAAACAATCCCAGCCCTTAGTCGACATGTGGGAGAGTAGAAATCATGTCTATAAATGTATGTGTTATGTATCATTCAATTACATTTAAAATAGAACGAAAGGATTCCAGACTCCCTGGAAGAAAACTTTTTCAGCAATGGAAGCACCATGGAACTCAAGACAAGGGGAAGCATCGATGAGGATGGAAGCTAGCACCAAGCCAACACCTCACTAAAGTTTTCATCAAAACCCACCTTGACGTCAGGAAAATAGGTCTTGAGTGTGTTGGAGCTCGGATATCTGGCGTAGAAGAACATGAGCTTGGCTTTCTTCAGGTGACAAGGTGACAACCCCTCATGAATGTAACCATGGCAACAGTTAAAGAAGACAGTCCACAGATAGAGCTTTGATCACAGTCAGTTCACAAGACAATGAAAAGGATATTCCACCGGCGAGGTAGAGTTCTCCATCCATACCTGCCCTCATCCCTCCGTCACCCCTCATCCCCCTCTCCCTCTCCCGGCACCCCAGGGTGGGGTCCAGGTGACCGAGAAGGGAGAGCGGGGGAAAGGAGGGATGAGACGTGAACTCAAGAAAGTTGTCGGAGCTGCGGGTGGGTGGGAGGTGGGGGAGAGGTGGGTGATGGATGGAGCGAGAGAAGAGCTGCTGCATGGAGTAGTGGAGCAGAGGGAGGGGAAGGGGGGGTGGCGGGGGAGGAGGTGGTGGGGGAGCAGGGAAGGAGGAGGAAGAGGATGCAGAGGAAGGTTGGAAGGAGTCTTTGGGGCGAGGGGGCATGAGCAGGGGAGGCGGGCCGAGGAGCGGGTGAGACTTTCGTAACTCCGGCGACTTCTGAGTCGAAGCGTCCGGTTTGTCGCTGTGACGATGAGCGAGAGGCAAACAGTCGGACTTCTGTTTCTCCTCGTCCTCCTCTCCCCTTCGGACCAGCAGCCCCCGCCACACCTCCCGCTCCCTCCCGTCCTCGCCCCCTGAGGAAGGGGGGAGGAAGGAGATGGCAGCAGGGGGCGAGGACGGCTTAAGCTCGCTGGTTTCGGTGTACAGTCGCAGGACCCGGTCGATGACTCTCGCCACAGCGCCCCCTAGCTCCTCCTTCAGGGCCTCGGCAAACTTCTGCCCTCCTTCATCCTCCCCTTCCTCCTCATCCCACTCTCTCCTCACTAGACCCCCACAGTCCAGCCACAAGCCTTCTATCACTCCCTCCACCTGCAGCTCCCTGCCCCCCTCACTGCTCTTCTCCTTCTGCTGTTCATCTTTTTGTCCTTCGAAGTTCTCGAACGGAGACAAAAGAGAGAATGCCTCCTTTTCAATCTCCTCCTCGTCCTCATCGAAGGCCCTGACACCCCCATCCTCTCTTCCTGGTGAAACTCCATCCTTTTCTCCGGTACTGCGTCTCTTCTTCTCCTCCTTCGCCATGTTCTTCTCTCCAAAAGCCCTCCAGACTTTCTCCTGCAACGCCTGCAGTTGTTCCCTCGCTTCTTCCAGCTGCTCCTTGAGCTCCTCTTTCTCTCTTCTCTTTCTCCCTCTCTCTCCATCCCGCCCTCCCTCCTCCAGCTCCTCATGTCTCTGTTGGAACTTCATCCTCCTCACTTTCACCACGTCTGACACGCCATCATGACATCGTTTCTCAGCCCTCATGATGCGCTCCTCTCCCCGCTTCTCCCCCCCCTCACTGGCCTCCCCCATCAGCCCATCTGGTGCCCCCCCATCGTCCCCCAGGTACAGGTTATTGAGGTTGGTCTCATTTAGCTGCCCCCCCATTCGCCGGAGGGCCCCTCCAGGCTGGACCAGGTGGTGGATGAGAGGAAAGCCAGTGGGTCTGAAGGTGGACGGTGTGGGACGTTGACCGCCGGGGCGATGGTGGGGGTCGAAGGTCGGAGCAGCTGAGTCATCAAAAAGATTTGCAGGGGAATCCATCTCTGCGAGCAGACAAGAGCACCATCCGATCCGTTAACAAGCCACACCTGACATCTTTAGGAGCGCTAGATGCCAATTATGTGGAGAAAAATACACAATAATGAAGAGGAATGTATTGAAAATCACCAGGACCAGGTAATGAGTCTTGGTGTGGGATATCAGCCTAATAGACCTTTAACATTAGTGATTTACTCTGAAAGTCAAGACGACCTCAATGCTGTTCAAGATGTTCCTGTGCTCCCTCCATTATTACGTAAGTTACGTTCATCCCCAATTTAAACATTTTAAACTCAACACTGCATATGAGACACACTCCATCTCAACAACCCTCTCAGTAAGAGTGACCTGAACAGCTAGCATAATGCTTTGCCGCCCAGCCAACCACTGCCGATCAAATTTGACATAGCAACATAGAAGTAGAATTTTAATGCAGTATTGTAGCGACCAATCGGCTGTCAGGAAATAGGGCAGTGTGTAGAAAGACATCATTGGAGTCGTTTTGTACGTACATACGTCAGGTGGGTGAGGTGGTTGTGATTAAGTTTATTTGCCTTATATATAAATCAACTGTTTGTAGCAGAGCAAACTATGACAAGAAGCTTTGCTGTTCTTGGTGTTTAATTGTCTTTGATATGTGGAAGGTGAACAGAGATATGATGAGGGACCAACTTATTCGGCTTTTTAATACATTTATTTCATTATTTCATTATTTTATTTAATACATATATATTTTTTAACCCTAGATTGGTTATCAGTTCAAATCTAAGTAGATGAGCAACAAAACCAATAAATGACCACCTCTCTAATTACATTTCTTTAATGTCATGAAATTATGTTTTAAGTATTTGAATGTACTCTTTCTTCCTATAAATAGATGTACAGTATATGTTTAAGGTTCATCTAACATCTTGACTTGTTTGTAATTATCATCTTAGCTCTTGTTAGCGAAGGGTGTCAAACTCATTTGAAACTCACAATCGTGGTATAATAAGTTAAAAACTTCAAATTGTTTATTTTTTTAAATGAATTAATTTTTAAAAAGTAGTCCAAAGGAGGGAGCCAACTCTTGACTTTTCTCCGTGTTGCATGTGTTTACTCCGGGCACTCCAGTTCCTCCCACGCTCCAAAAACATACAGAGGTTGATTGGGCACTCGGGGAAAATGTCCATAGCTATGAGTGTTTGTGTGTGAATGGTTTTATGTCTTTTGTGTGTCCTGTGACATACTGGCATCCTGTCCAGGGTGTCCCCCGCCTCTGACCTGATGAAACTAGGATAGGCTCCAGCCACTACTCAACCCCCATAAGGGATTTAGAGGCACAGAACATGACAGAATGAATGAATGACTAATAAAGGTCATAATATTGTTTGACTAACAGAAGACATTTTAACAGAACACAATAGGCTGATTATGCAACGTTTTAAGTGGGGTTAGCAATACATAATTGTTCTTACGTCATCTAGTGGATACCGCTAGAACATCAGTTTATTTTATACCAAAATTACAGCTCATTTCAATACAAAATTATCTCTGGGCTGCATTAAACCTGTTTGTGAATTTTATCTGGCGGATCGTGAAATTAAACCCCTCTGTAAAAGCTGATATTAAGATAAATAGAAAAATAGATGAATGTAAAGAGAAAGTGCTTTAAAAATCCTCTTTTTCCAAAGTTTGCTCTATTAGCGTCAAGGTTTGCTGCAAGAGGGTCGAATGCTGAGTCATGTGAGCAGGAAGTGCACAGAAAGAGTTCAAATAGGTGATCAATAAGAGTAGGACGTGTCATGTTAGCATAAAGATTTGTTCCACATCTGGCTGCTGACCTCTGACCCTCTTCAAACACCCCACTGTGACTCCCCTACTCTTCTTAAACATCTCATATACACTTATTATTATTTTGACATGACAATGTATTGCAACTGTAGGTGTTGGATGAAGAGTTAAAAGAGGATTTCGGACTTCATTAAAAAGTGGCAGTTTTTCATTGTTACAGGAGATCAAACAACCTTTTTTTTTGGACCTGTTGGCCCTTGTGTTGGCCCCTCTTCCTTCCTCTGCATCACTCCCTCATCCCCTCATCCTCCCTCTGTTATCAGTTCAGACAGATTGTTAAGTTGTGTTTGATCAGAGTGTTTACTGTCGCACACACACACACACGCACACACACGCACACACACGCACACGCACACACACGTTCAGTAGTCCTGTGTGTGAACAGGTTCCACTCAGCTTTGTTAAAAACCCTTAATCCACTTCAGATGGACGGACACCCACAGGCAGATGAAGGGATGATAACTGGGAGAGTGTTTGAAGTAGCGTTTTGTGTGTAGGTGTTCACTCTTTCACACATATGTCTAGGCGAGTGAGATAGTGTTGGTTCGTGTAGATGTGTCGCTGGAGGACGGATGGATGGATCCTTAAATGGATGGATGAACACAGATGGTGGCAGACTAGATGAGATTATTTCAGATTAGCTGTTCGGAGCTTTAACTAAAGCGATTAATGAAGATTAGTCTTAAAGAGCTGGTGACACGCCCTCCTCATCCATCCATCATTTAAACACTGACATCTATTCTTTTTTGAAAACAAAAACTACGAAGACAACATAACTGACATAAGAGGTGTGTTGACTAGAATATATGCGATACACGTGCAAGGACACGATACATTTTGATACTGTAGGAACAAGGATATATTTGTAGTATTGTCGAGTGTGTCGACTCTGGTGTTTAATTTACAGACCACATGGCTCATGAAAAAGTCGTAACTGATTTCATTTTTTTTTTAAACAAAAGGACAGAGCATCAGCTCTAAAAGGTGCTGGAATCCACTGTATCCTCTAGTCCCCAGTAATTGCCTTGATCTTGCAAGATTTCATTGGAAGCTGCGGAAGACGTAACGACTGCTGCCATCTAGTGGCCGGAAGTAACGTAGAGTAGAGTTTTTTTTTTTAAATAAATTGTTTAATTTAAAGCATACTTTATTAAAATACTAACCAATAAATCATTATGGTAAACATGTATTTGTAAGCCTTTTTTATGATTCGGTCTATCATATATCGATAAAGTATTGTCGAAGGTATTATTGCGATATATCGCTGTATTCATAATTTTCACGACTTAACTGAAATCTCACCGAAAGATTATCGCTCACACGACCCACATGTAGCAGGTGAAACAATATTTCAAGGGTTTTGTTCTTAAGTGAGGGGACAGCCTTTTTATACATGGACAGGACATCCATGGTAATAAATGGGTCATGGCACCAAAAACAAGAAAATAAGCTTTAGATCATTCATAAAAAAGAATAATTATCATTAATCAAACATTTATCAAATATGTTTTTACATTGTGATGCTTTTTCTTTCACTTAAAAACACAAACGCGATATTATTTCTCTCTTTTTCGTTCGAGTGCGCTCATTAAAAATCCTCTTTGAAAAAGCATCTGAATTATTAATAACTGAGAGAACAACATCTGTCACGCAACATGAACCAGTTTTGGCCATTTTGACGCGCATCAAGCTATGCGCGTGCGCGTGCCCGCCGTGCGTTCTTATTAGCCGCCCGGAGAAGAAGGAGAAGGAAACCCTGTACGAGGAGGACCCACCGAGTCTCAGGACTTGAGGAGAAGTTTGAGAAGAATCAACTCACTGAGGAGCCTCCAGCAGGACAGCGACTCTCCTCCGCAGCAGCTGGCCGCCCGTGGACGCTCTTCCTCGGATACAGATGACACCGGACACCGACGACAGACAACCAGCCTTTTGTTCCGCAACGTCCGCTTGTGTGTGCGGAGAGAAAAGGGCTTTCTACTCTTCCTCAGCAGTCCATCATCCTCCTCCTCCTCATCATCTTCATCATCATCAACATCATCATGAGCTGTTGGACTGACGCGCTGTGGGCGGGAGAACCCGAGAGCTGTCCACTTGACGACCCTCCCAAGTTGGCATGACCCCCAGTTCACACACACACACACACAAACACACACACACACGAACACACACATCGGCTGCTCCAAATCATTCACCGTTAACTGACGTCTGGTGCAGCATTTTATCATCACAGTCTGGATAATAGAAAGTCTACATCACATTTATTGAAGTAATCTTTATTTATATGTAATCTAAGGTGGAACAGACCACGTGCACCGACGAACATCTGCTACGAAATTGTTTAATTTAAAACGTGTTTCAAGTCTTCAGACACTCTCGAAATATCTTCTATTGGTATTTATGTATTTTATTTGTTTTTGCATTAACTCTTTAAGCTGATATGTTTGTATTTTTATTAAACACAATCAATAATTAGATTTGATGAATATTAAATGTCCATTTGAGATAAGAAGGATCTATAAGATTAAGATATAATAATACACTAACTCTCATCAGAATATGAGTGCTGTCAATACAAGACAGGATTATATTATGTTTGTGTGTTAAAATAAATTGAGATGAGACATAAGTGACAATATAAAAATGTATAGTTAAATAAAATATCTGAAGTGTTCCAGACGGGTAGAATGAGTTCTTTAACCGTGATGTTCCGATCTGGAATGAAACTAGAAACATTATAATACATACAAAATGGTTAATTTCTGATCATTATGATAGAAAATTCCTACTTTTTAGTTGAAAAGTGCTGACATTGTGTTTTCACTAAAATACTAAGAAATAAGAAAATCAAACTCCATTTGTAAAAAAAATGAATAGATTTTGTAAATATTCGATTATTAGTGAATATTTAAAAAAAAAAAACTTTTCATAATTATTGGGCTTTTTTTTAAGGATTATATGCCTACATTTTTTTTTCAATGACTAAGATTCAAAGTTGCAACATTCAAAATGTTGAATTCAATCATTCAGTATTCTGATACACTGTTGTATTTCCCCGAAAGAGTATGAACGTGTGTTGAAAAAAGTAATTCTCTCTCCCTCCTCTGGTGTCGCTCCATCATCTCCTCGGTCCTCCACTGGTGATTCCATGATTAGATGCAGCCTGAAAGGTCGCAGTTGTTATGGAAACAAGGCTGGAAACAAAAGCCGGGCCGCGCGGCTGCAGATGGAAGCAGCTCAGCGAGAGTCAACGGTGCTTCATCGGTCTGATAATACTCTTATTGTTTGCAAGTGTGTTGTGGGTCCTGAGAGGAGGCACATATTTTAAGGTTCTTTGTGGACATTTGAAACAAAAGGTCTGCAACATGAGCCCACAGACACTCCAGTATGAGAGCAGTGAAGATAGTTAGAGACGTGACAGGAGGGTTGAAACACTGATGTTGAAACAATTATGGATGTTTTTTAAATGTCATTCACTTATTAATACAATGAATTTAATTTGTTGTGGAACCATTTACTTTATAAAATTTAATATTTTAAAAATTATAGATTTTGTTTTTACGCAAAGTTTTATACCTTAATTACAATAAATCTAAAATAAAATGTGTTTTAATTCGCAGCCATTAAATTTAAAATAAAAATGCTGTTGTATAGTTCAACCAGTCAACACCATAAGGGTACAGTCACGTGACGGTCTCACTCATATAACTGGCTAAAAGTTCCATCAAGTGACTGGTTACTGTTTTGGTTTTGACTGCTGGGACTTTTAGACAAACATTTTCATCGTGAATTTAAAAGGCTACGAATGAAAAAGTATTGAATTTATAAAATGTATTTTTCAATTATTAGAATTGGAATATCAAACTCTCAAATTTGTTCAAAGTTTCACCATTTGAAAGGCTAAATTGATTCATTATTCTGATGAAATACTTGTTTGAGGAAGTTCCTCCGCTCACATCACCAGGCGAGGACATCATGAAAGGGTGAAAAGACATTTTTATATTCCAGGCCGACAGCAGGGAGAGAGTGTTTTTATATGGCAGATGAGATACAGTAGCTGAGGGCAAGGTGACTGTGTGTGTACATGTAGGTCATGTTAGTTTGTGTCTCATATCCATTAAACACAAGCTCAATAAACACACAGGAGCAAAGTGGCCCTCTGAGTGTGTGCGAGTGGGTCAGACGCACACACACACACACACACACACACTAATGCCTGTCATACATGCTCATCTAATGCAGCGTGTATGTTACTAAATTATGCACACACACAACTCTCTTTTGATCCACGCACACACACACACACACACACACACACACACACACACACACACACACACACACACACACACACACACACACACACACACACACACACACACACACACACACACACACAGCTATTACGCTCTCAGGCTGGAGTGTTTTGATGGTGTAATTGCAGTGACCAGTGAGGAGGAAGAGAACGAGGGATGGAGGGAGAGATGAGTGCTGACACTCTCAGCATGCTAATGTTGTGATGCCTCCTGCCTCCATCCCTTTGTCTCTATGATTCACAGGTGTAGCACTCCAGCGGACTGAAAAAAAAGAGAGAAGTGCTCTGCGTCATCCCTCCATCCTCTTCACCACAGAGGGATGGAAATAGAGGAAGTCGCTCTGACAATGGAGGGATGATCTCTCCTCATCCCTTCTTTCTTTCTCTCCTCTGTTATCTCTCGCTCCCCCTTTTGTCTGCTCTCCAGCCTTCCACTCGTCCTGCCATCCCTCTCTTCTCTCCAGAGAGGATGCTGCAGTGTTGAATCAAAGCTTTCATTACTTTCATTCTGCAGCCTTTAATGAACCTGCAAAACATCTTCCTGTTCCTGAGCAACACGTGACTCGCCGGCGGGTTTAAAAGCATATAGTTACTAAAAGACCTTCAAGTCTTAATGTCTACAGCAACACTTTTCTAAACCAGCAACTGTTGTTTTGTCTCCGTCAGTCTGAGAGACTTTCATGAAGGTTTAAGGTACCATAACTAAAACCACCGACGTTCATGTAACTTCAAGAGCATCTATTTGTCGCATACAGTCTGAAGGCTAATTGATGCTTGAATCGAAGGACACATCAATAAAAATATGGCTATTATCCACAAATACTGTCAGGGTGTTTTTTAATGTATCGTTCAAACTTTTTTCTTTAAAGGCACTTGGTTATACCATCAAAAACATCATTACATATACATTCATGTTGGCTTGGAAACAGTTTAAGACTATAGATGAGCTGCAAGTCCAACTGTCAATCATTTGGACATTTATCAAGATGTCCTGTTTCTTTAGGACATATTTACTGTCCTTATATCAGTCTTTGTTGCATTATTACTATTTACAGATGAGCTCTTTTAATGTACGTTATTTAAACCTTCACACTGTTATTATTTAAACATACTATTCTTCATCATTTTATCGTTTCATTTTAACTCACTCTTCACAAATGCATTTATTGAGTTTTTCCTTTTTTTATTATTCAATCAAAAATCATTTTACATTAAAACATTGCTTCAATCAGAAGCAATGTTTTAATGTAAAATGACCTTTTACACCTTTTAGACCTTTTTATTTCCAATAAAAAGGTCTTTCAAAAAAATGAGAGCAACCAAAATAAATTGACTTTGATCCCAAAAGTTAAAATGAATACAAATCATTCAAAAACATTTAAATTTAGTAAAAAGGTGCTTTAATTAGTAAAAAGTCAATTTTAGACATTTTATTATCTACAGTACAATAATGTGTTCACACACTTGTGAATGTTGGAAGGAGGGAGTGTTTCTTGTGTGGTTCTGTGTGTGTGCTAAATTAAAGGCTTGTGTGAAGGCGAGGCGTGTGCTTCCACCAGCATCTCTGCGTGCCTCAGGTACTGAGCCGTTTTCCTCATCACAGACTCCTTGCGAACCGGGTCTGGATCCTCTGGACGGGTCAAAGGAGGGAAATCGTGAGAACAGCCTTGTGATGGGGGATCATTGAGATGACAAATGTGAACACACCAGAGAGACACACTCGTATGGAAGTCATTCAGTGTCATCCAAATATTATAGAATTGAACATTCCAAATGTTTTATTGAAATGAACTTTGTTTTTCTAATAACTGAATTCAATAATTTTGGATTTAAATATTGCTTTTGTTTTCATTGAATCATTAAATTGAATATATTTTACAGTAAAATATATCATTTGTTTTTATAGAATAATTAAGTGTAATGTATTTGAAATTGAATTATATAATTTGACTTTAATTAAAAATTGTATTAAACAATTTGTATATTGAAAGATTGTATCTGTTTTTATTTTTAAAAAATGAATTAAAATATTTGTAAATTGAAAGATTTGTTTTTATTGAATAATTAACATTTTACACTAAAATAAAGAATTAGTTTGCGTTATTTATATTCAATAAGTGAATTCAGTTATTTATACATTGAATGCTTTACTTAAACACATTAATTAAAAGCATTTTTACAATGTATTAGTTTATTTTTCTGAAACATAGATTTGATATTCTTCTACCAAATTAAAAAAATACATTTCTTAAATTAAACATGTTTTAATTTGTTAATTCAATATAAAATGTTGGTCTAATAGTGCCACCAGACAATATCCAAAGACTACAGAGATACTTGATTTAACAGTCATGTGATTGAAAGTTATTGATATATTTATTGCTATATGAATACCCAGCTACGTGTGAAAAATACAATTATTTAGCAAACATTAAAAAAAAAAAAAATTCAATACAAATAAATTCAACCTTCCAATATAGAAATTATTGAATTCAATTAACCATCAAAACATAATTAAAAGTTTCAACATTTTTTATATTTAACTATATGTCAGGATTCCTTGTGTAATGTTATAGCTAGAGCTATAGATAGTTGAATGAAAAACAAACATTCAAATACTTCTTTAAAAGGACGTTTTAAAATGGACGTGTGTTCTCACCCTGGACTCCTGTGATCAGCAGGTCGACTGCCGCCCTGTACCCTCGGATGGCAGCGCTGAACTCTCCGTCCTTCTCTCTCTCCATGGCGACGGTCAGCTCGTTGGAAGCGTGGATCAAATAACCCGTCTCGGCGTCTGGACTGGATAAGGCCAGATAGAAGAGCTCTGAGTGGTCGCCGCAGGAAGTTGATTTGCCTAAAACACAGCGTGAGACCATCCATCATGTCAGAATGAAAGGTTACAGCGGGACTCAAACCAGCAACAGATTAAAGCATTTATCTGAGCCCAGAGTGGAGTGGCTGCTGCATTTAAATACCATTTTCTTGGACACAAGTTCATCATGTTTCCATGCTTGTTTTCATCCTTCAACGAAAACAACTATATGTGCTTAGTAGAAACACAGATTTGAACTCTCTTGTTGTCATTTCTTTTCTCTCACAGAAAACAAAGTAAAAATTAAAGCAGCCTGTGCAATAACCTATGGAAGTACCAGTGCTATCGGATTATTGATGGTTGAATTTAACAAATCTTTAAACTTTTTTTAAGCATTGAATTCTTTTTTTCTTTCAATAATTGAATTCAATCATTTCTATATTTAAAAGTTCAATTATTTTTTAAAAATTGAATTTGAAGTATCACTTGTGTTGATAACACCAGGGATACTAAAACACATTTGTTTTCGGGTCATTTTGATTTGGATCACCTTGATCTTGAGATAACACATTTGATTAAAAAAAAAGTGGATTTTCAAAATGAACCATTTATTAATTTAAGCAAAGGGAAAGTTCGATCAAGCAGCTCTGTACATTTGATATTTTCTCGTCCACTATTGTACCAACATTTGAATATTGAATTTAAAAGGCTATGAATTAAAATACATATTGAATGTAGAAAATGTATATTTTAATTATTGGAAGTAGAATACACAAATAATTTCATTCTGCAACATTTTAATATCGAAATACAGTTTTAGTTTAGTTTTAACATGTGAACACGTTAAATTCAAACATTGAATATTTTAAGGACACCTTCCAGGAGGTGGGAGTAGAGTCACATGTTCAGCTCTTCGAGCGTCCGTCTCACCTGGTTCATAGCAGGGATCGAAGACCTCCAGGTCTTGCTCTGTGAGAGGGGGGGCAGCTCTCTCCTGCTCTTCTGCCACTGAATCGAACAGCGAGTCAAACTCTTCCTGAGACTCGACGGATCTCAGGGTTCTGACGGGACTTGCAGCTCGAGCTGAAAATAAAGACAGGAGTGTCACATCAAAACCAGCAGATGGCGGCATTCCCTCCCTCTCGGTGGTACCTGGCTCGTCCAGCTCTGTGTCGCTGAGAGCTTCTTCTTCTTGTTCTTCTTCACCAGGAGATATTGCCAACTCGTTGAAAGCCTCCACGGCCACCTCTGGTTCTCCTGTGGGTCGCGGCTCAGTGCTCAGGTCCTGAGGGAGCAGGGGCGCCTCTCGGCCCTCCTCCTCGTCTGCAGGCTCACAGTCCGAGGCCCTCCGCTTGGGCAGAGGGATCAGAGGAGGAGGTAGTGGACCAGATGAGGAATCTATGGTCGGCTCCAGTGGCAGCGTCACCTCACCAGCCTGGAAGATCAGGACAGTGGTGGCCTGAGTATGGTTGACATGTTCAGAATGTAGGTGAGTCCATCTTTCAGCAGTCAATTCTGTGGGTTCAACTACATTCTTATTTAGAAAATATATATTGTTTTTTAATGAAATAAAAAATAAATATATATACAGTGTATATATATATTTATTAAAAAGGTATGGAAAGGTTGAATTAGGTTTTTTTTAAACAATTGGAAGATTAATTATATATTTTTCTAACATTTAGATATTGAGTTCCAAGGTCACAGTAAAAATCATGTGACGACGTACAAGAACACAATCAAGAAGCTTTTATTATTATTTCGATTTATTTTGAAATTATTGATATTAAAATATTAAACTCCATGTGAAAGTTCAATATTCATATGGTACAGATAGACTTGTCAATCAATCAATCAATCAATTTACTTTATTGATCTCCATAGAGAAATCTCGCAGAGAAATTCAACATGTGTCCTAGATTATGAGCATATTTGTGTGTGTGAGCTGCTTGTTTCTGCATATAAAAACTACTTTTGCAGTGTGTCTGCATGTGGGTGTGTTACCATGAAGAAGTCCTTGAGTTGAGGACTGTTGTAGAGAGCAGGAATGCTGGTGGTGAACTGCAACATGACTTCTGCTGCTTTCCTCCTCTCTTCAATCACACCTTCATCAAACCTGCCTGAACACACACACTTCACTGATCTATACACTCACAGAAGATACAACACTTGCACACAAAGGATCAACCTTTGCTGGATAAGAAAAGCATATTTTCTGTAGTTATACATGTGTTGGTGGCACTGGGTTGATCTCACACGTGTGAAGTTCCACATCATCTTACCGAAGACCTGCGAGCGAGGAAAAGTCGGAAACTCCTCCTGCTTTCGGAAGAGGTTCCTATGAGTGAAGGCCAACTCTCCGTGCAGCTTCTTGAGCTCCGAGAACCTGCTCCAGACCGCCACCTCTTTCACATCCTCGGGGCGACGCTTGGACACAAACTGAAATCAAAGACACGACGGTCTCAGTCACGCTGCACACGAGATAACATCAGGGGGTCCGTGTCTGACCGACCACGAGGCTTTCACAAGTCACAAGACTGAGGCGTGAACAAAGGGAGCATTATGAAAGACTCACTGAGCCTTTGAACCCATTCAATATTTAAGATAACAAGAAATGTATTTGGAAAAATGCCTTCAAACATTGAGAAAATAAATATAAATGTGACTTTGACTTAATCTTATGAAATTGCATTTTTGCTTTTTAACAAAGGTAAGTTGTTAATGAAACTTTATCAATAAAACTGTTAACTGACAAACAATTCATGATTATTTATCACGTTTCCTGGGGAATTTATATTCCTAATATTGTTGTTTACCATTATTTTGAATGTTTAAGTGTCCACTGGTACCAACATGACTCTTCTCATCAAGATCAACATCAATGTTTTTAGTGTCAAGGATAACATTATGATATTTACAATGAAACTTTGAGAATACTCAAGAGACATTTAAATGAATTTAAAAGGTCATGAATTTTAAAATATACTGCTCACACCAATAAATGATCACATGACAAACGACGGACAATATCAGATCATATGACATAGCTTTTGATGATGTAAATCATAAGATCATAAGACATAGATAAAGACATCATATGACATTAATAATAAACATAAACCAATATTGATTACATTGTTCAATTGTAGATGAAAATTGTTGTATTACATTTAAAAACTACAGTTGTAAATAGTTTGAACATGAAGAAACAAAGTTTAATTTCTGTGTATAAATTGGTTGATGCACTTGAAAATTCTATGATTTTGCATGCATAATATATAAAAAACAAGTAATTGTATGACTCAAAGTGCTTGATTGTTTACCAACTTGCACATTTACTTATATTGATGAGGGACAAGCAAACAAACAATATTGACACTCTCTGTCCAGAACAGTTTCTCCACTGGACTAACTTTGTCCTTTGTTGAAAGTCACTCAAATCCTCGGTATATTTTTAAAAACATGGTTCTGAATGATTAAAGATGCTTCTCTCCTTGGTGACATCATCATGTCATGTCTTTAAGAGTGTATTTAGGCGGCCTCAGGAACCAGTGGATGCCAAGACTAGACATGTCCAGTAGAGCAAGTGTACACTAGACAGCACCATGCAGGTAAGATGCTGGGTGCTCAGGATCACTCTGACTCCATAGACGGGCGAAAGCAACGAGCGAAATGGAAGAGACCGTCCGTCACATCTCAGCTTACGCCGACAAACACAACGTCCGGGGACTCGTCCAGGACATGGTGACCAGTCTGTTGGTGGTGCAGCCGGACGATCCCATCTCCTACCTGGTGTCTCATCTGAAGAAGAAGCACGTGAACGCCGCCAGAGTGATGCTACTCGGGCCTCCTGCGGTTGGGAAATACACCGTGGCCCGGAAGCTGAGTGCAGAGTTGGGTGCTGTCCACGTGACACCAGAGAGGCTACTGGACGATCTGCGGGAGCCCAGCCACGGGCTACGGAATCTCACACTCATGGAACAGGTGGGAATTCTCCACCACAGACTGCATCAGGATGACTGCGTCAGCAAAGGTTGGGTGTTGGCCGGAATCCCTCAGACGTATCTTCAGGCTCGAAGCCTTCAGCAGGCCGGGGTCCTGCCCGACCACGTCATCATCCTGGACGCTCCCAATGAAGTGTTGCTGGAGAGAAGCCGAGGAAGGATGTTGGATCCGCTCACGGGTGACGTCTACCACCAGACCTTTGTGTACCCACCAGACGACACAGTGGCCCAGCGCCTGGAGAGGGCGCCGCACTCATCTGAGACGCAGCTCTTGTCCGAGATCCAGTGCTTCCGTTGTGAAATTACTGGTCTTAGTTCTGCTTTCCAGCATGTCTTAAGGGCTATCAACGCTGACCAGCCACCACTGGACGTCTACCAGCAAGTACTTGCTTTCGTTCAAACTCACAGATGCTACAGAACTCCCAGAATTCTTTTGCTAGGTCCACCGGGGTCCGGGAAAAGTCACCAAGCACAAATGTTGGCTCTGAAATACAACATGGTGGACGTAAGTTCTGGTCGGGTTCTGAGGTTGGTGGCGACTGGCGCCACACATTTTGCCCTGGAGATACGACCACACGTGGAGGCAGGTAGACCGGTTCCAGACGAGCTTGTTCTTCAGGTGATCAACGAGCGTTTGAACCAACCGGACTGCAGCTCCAGAGGTTGGGTCCTGCACGGCTTCCCCAGAGACAGCGAGCAGCTGACCATGCTGCAGAGCACTCAGCACAAACCAAACCTGGTTTTCTTTCTGGACCTAATGGACGAAGTCTGCCTGGAGAGAACTAGTCTTAAACTCACAGATCCGGTGACAGGAGAGAGGATTCACTTTGGTACCGCACCAACACCAAGCCCGTGCTTGCCGTGCCCTCCCACTCGCGCCTTCTCTGCCCCGACCAGGCTTCTCTCTGCCACACCGGACCAGTACTCACCCTTTGACATCAACACACCGGCACCTTCCTCAACCACTCCCACCTCAGAACTGTCAAACATTCCCACTATAACGTCAGCTCCTCCGATCAACCTTGAGATCAAACCAGAGGAGCACACTCGAGTAGTGAAGGAGTTATTAACTATGTACAGGACACACAGCGCTGCGCTGAAATCAGCATTTCCAGAAGCCATCCCCATAGATGCGGATCAGGACCCTCGATTTGTGTTTGAGGCGCTTGAATGTCGAATGACCACGAACTGACAGAAATGGGCCAGAACACTTAACTTGCACTGTCCATGACTTTTTAAAATAAACTTATATTTAAATGTATGTATATAAAGGGTGTAAGAAAATGTTGATAGACCGATATTTGCAATATTTTTTTTCATGATACTCTATTGGTATTCAACGGCACTTGCATTTTTTCTCCTCACATTTTTTTTAATCATAATTAAATTATATTTAAATAAAGTGTTTTATTTACAATTAACATGGCAGCAGTCATTTCGTCCTTCGCAGCTCAATGAAAGAGATCCCAGAGATGACTGAGGACGAGAGGATACAGGACTCCAGAAGCTTCAGCAGCATCTAAAGCTAATGTTTGTAAATAGTTTAGTTTCAAAACAAATGAGAGCAGTTACTACTTTGTCAAAAGACATGCAGTCTGTGAACACCAGAGTCAAGTACTTGGACAATGTTGTCTGTGGTGTATCATCCTAATATTATATACATTAGGCAATATATATATATATATATATATATATATATATACTCTGGTTTATTATTCAAAACTTAAATGTGTAACGTGGTATCTTGATACTGCTTGAATTAAGTATGAAGTATAATTTAAGGAGGGTTATGTCAGGGGTACTCAATTAAATGTCTTCAGGGGCCACATGATACTGTGACTGTTGTGAGGGTCCATCAACTCGGAGAGGCAGAAAGCGATGAATATGGTGGAAAACTTACAAAGAAGAAAGAAAGGTAAGGTAAGGTAAGGTAAAACTTTATTGATCCCTGAGGATCAATGATGATGAAGGATGAGGTCAACATCAAATTAGACCTCAATATGTCAATAAAAACGTGTATGAAAAGATATCTCAAGAGACAAGATAAGGGCAAAGGAAAAAAAGGATAAGTCCTGAACACAGAACTATAGTAAGTTGTATTTATAGAAGGTACAATAATAAAAACTAACACGATTTTAACTGTCGGAAACATTTGTACATGTTGTACAAAGACTTTATGAGGGCCGAATAAATACAGTCAAACGGCCGCAAGTGGTCCCGGGGCGCAATTTGTCTTGGTTTTGCGGTGAATACAAATTTAAACGGATTTAAATGAATGAACACATTTAGTGTCATCTTTGCTTGTCGTGTTAAGTGACTAAATAGACACGAAAAAAACAATATCAAATAAGTGGGCATGACGTCAACGCATTTGTTCAAGCGTAAAAACTTCCATTAAACATCAGTAATACATATAGTAGTAAAGTACAAGATTACGAACCCGGGCCGTGACTTTATATTCTGTATGCCCCTTCTCGTGTGTTCGAGTCTCGGTGACGGAGTAGAAACGACAATATTCCTCCTTCACTCTGCGGGACATGTTTAGAGCCCAGTGTGATAAGAAATGAGAAGCTTCTGTTTTGATTCCAGCTGCGCTCGTCACTTCCTGGTTGAACGTCATCGTGCGTGATGACGCAACAAAACCCACGCATCCTCTATGATAGGATGCAAGTAAGTAAGTAAGTAAGTAAGTAAGTAATTTTTATTTGTATAGCGCTTTTCCAGACCAGGGTCACAAAGCGCTTAAACAATCAAAACAATATTCAATAAAGTATATATTTTAAAGATCAAGATAAAACTGATAACACAACAGGAGTTCCAGAAAATCAAGGAAAAGCCTGAACAAATAGAAACGTCTTAAGATGTTTCTTAAAGGAGTCAGTAGACTCCATCAAGCACAAAGAGAGAGGAAGATCGTTCCAAAGCTTAGGAGCAACAGCCTGAAAAGATTTCTCTCCTCTGGTCCTGAACCGTGTGCGAGGAACCATCAGTAGATTCTGATCCACAGACCTCAGAGCCCGAGCTGGGGTGTAAGGCTGGATCAGATCACTGATGTAAGGAGGAGCCTGACCATGAATAGCACAGAAAGTAAGAACCAAAATTTTAAAGTTGATCCTGAAAGAAACTGGAAGCCAGTGAAGAGTTTTAAGGATCGGAGAATTGTGAGTTCTTCTACTTGAGCGGGTTAGAATTCTCGCTGCAGAGTTTTGTATTAACTGCAGGTGAGACAGCTCCTTCTTGTTAAGACATGAAAACAAACTGTTACAATAGTCCAGACGAGAAGAAACAAACGCATGAATTACAACCTCCAGATCATGTTCCGACAACATTTTCCTAAGTTTAGAGATTTTTCTCAGTTGAAGGAAACAGTTTCTGGTCAGTTTTCTGTAGTGTTGAACAAGAGACATGTCTTTATCAAATACAACACCCAGGTTTCTCAGGCTCAGTTTGACAGACTGGCCTAAGTCATCCAAGTACTGACTCAACCCTGGAACCTTATCATCAGGAGCAATAACCAGAGTTTCAGTTTTGTCCACATTTAACTATAGAGTGTTTTCACTCAGCCATTGGTTGATCTCTAGCAAACAATTGACTGAGCTGTTCAGCCTCTGGGGCTCAGTTGGATCAAAAGGATGGAGGAAATATAATTAAAAAAATAAACAATTATGGGAAATGAGATTTGAAATTATTGACATTTATCCCACAAATGATTGTATGTGTTGATTATTGAAACTATCATTAAATGCTTCAAATACAATTCTTTAAAATTAAAATGTATTCCAAATAATTACATATTAATTTTGGAAAACTAGGAATTTATCATGTATACATTATTTTACAGTATTGTGGATTTTTTGTTGTTAGACAACTTTTTGTGAGCGAAATGTTTAATCGTGTGATCCTTTGTTCAGATCTGTTATAATTAATCGCATTTCGTGTAGGAAAAAGTGTTTGTCTAGTTTCAAAATGAATGATAAAAATGTAACAAATTTGCAAATTGTTCCTTGTTTGAGTCACTGCACTTTCAACAGGAGGAACGTTGTCGTTTTAAGATACTTTTTAATGTATTGTATGATTTAATGTACAGCAGATTAATGCATTAACAAGCTTTTCTGTCTAATTTTGGGAACAATAAACCGTTGACACTTATGCAATTGTACGATGATAAGAACAACTTACTATCAGATCCTCACTGAGTTGTAATATCAAGTGACTTGGAATCAAGTTAAACATCAACCTTTGATCTGTAGCTGGTTTGCCTGTTGAAAAGCCCTTCGACTCAAAGAGGTTAAAATGTACTTTAACACAGGTTTATGTATTGCCTTGAGGTCTGTGGAGAGACAGTATTTCACAGAGACATCTGTGGAGAAGTTTGCAGACAGACTTGAGAGGCCAGACTCGGATGGTTTGATGGTTTGGACAAAAGGACATGGTGTGAAGGGACAGCAACATTTATCTCTATATTACTCATTACCTCTGTTTGCAACATAGCTATTCTTTTTCCATCTGGACATAAATCTATAACTTCTGGGGTAAACCTTTGTAATGACGTGTCACACCAGGAGAGGGCGCAAACGCGCAGTACAACCTTTGGAAGAATAAGTAAGTTAGTAGTAAGAATAAGAGTTTCAGGTGATTTATCGTGTTCTCTTTTTTATTGATTTAAGGCGTCGCTTTCCATAAAGCTAACATACTTCTTTTGTACATTAGCGAGTGCTCATGGGAAATGTGGTCGACTTCAAATCGCATAGAATCGCTTTAAAAACAACATTCCACAAATAAGTAAGACAGAAAAAGAAGCAGGATGGTATCAAGTCACATGGTCACACCAACATTGTTACTATGAACGTCTGTGTCCTGCTTCAAGTGTCAAAGTGAGCTGGAAGAAGTTTTCCGTTTCAGCAAGGATTTGTTTCTGTAAAATAAACCCAACAGTTACAATTCTTGCAACAAGGACATAGAGGCAAATTCAGAGATCTCATCAGGGGGGTTATGTTAAGAAAACAAACGTGAAATGTATTAAAAAAAACATAGGCCAGTCTGATCACCAGTCTATTCACCTATCCATACACTTAAACCAAGCTTCAACCCCCCTTTAGAAGAAAAGCTCAACCCACGACCAGGATTGTTAAAACTTGGCCTGTAAATCAAACCACATCTCAGAGCACCTTAAAAAAAACATTGTACTTTTAATAACCAGACAATATAATAAAACCTCTTATCTTTTCTGCGTCTCTATTTATCGGTAAATATTATCTTTATTTGTTACTTTGTATTTTGGGTTTTTTCTTTCTTTCTTTCTTCTTTCTTTCATACATCTTTTTAACCCTACTTTAATTTTTTTTTTATATTTGTGTCGTTATTTGCACCTTCTGGATGACGCAATTTAAATTTCGTTGTACTATGTGCAATGAAAATAAAGAGATTCTGATTTTGATTCAATGTCTTTTTGGTTTAGGGTTTGTTTTACAGTTAAATTGAGGAAAGTTTATTAAAGTAGAATAAAAAATCAATAATTATATGCTTCCTAACATAATAGCAACTTTCTCTTTTCCCATTCTTGATTCATCTTGTTATTTTAAAAATGAATACATTAAGTATTATCAAACAAGCAGACAAGGCATTGCAAAAGGAACTCTCAGAAGGCCTGGAGAACATCAACAAAAGTTAGCTCCCAGGAAGTAATAATTGTGGTTCTACAACTTTACACTGTACCAAAGTTTTATGTGGCCACTAAAGATGTTCAAGATTCCCTCGTCAACAGCAAACACGTTCAACAGACAGGCCAACTCCTGCATACAAAAGTTGCTAGGCTTATCGCATTCTCTGAAACAGGGTTGTTCGGGGGAACTTTGCCGCAGCTGCCGATACAGTCCATCACAGCGTATATGCAGGAAAAGGCTAGATGAAGAGCCCGAGCTGGGGTGTAAGGCTGGATCAGATCACTGATGTAAGGAGGAGCCTGACCATTATTGGCTCTTAAAGTAAGAACCAGAATTTTAAAATTGATCCTGAAAGAAACTGGCAGCCAGTGAATAGTTTTAAGGATCGGAGAAATAGTCCAAACGAAGACACAAACACATGGATTATAAGCTCTGGATCATCTTGTGACAACATTTCCTAAGTCCTTCTCAGTTGAAGGAAACAGTTTCTGGTCAGTTTTCTGCAGTGTTGAACTAGAGACATGTCTTTGTCAAATAGAACGACCAGTTTTCTCAGGATCAGTTTGACAGACTGACCTAAGTAAGTAAGTAAGTAAGTAAGTAAGTCATTTTTATTTGTATAGCGCTTTTCCAGACCAGGGTCACAAAGCGCTTAAACAATCAAAACAATATTCAATAAAGTATATATTTTAAAGATCAAGATAAAACTGATAACATAACAGGAGTTCCAGTAAGTCACCCAAGTACTGACTCAACCCTGGAACCTTATCATCAAGCGCAATAACCAGAGTTTCAGTTTTGTCCACATTTAGCTGTAAAGTGTTTTCAATCAGCCATTGTTTGATTTCTAGCAAACAATTGACTGAGCTGTTCAGTCTCTGGGGCTCAGTTGGATCAAAAGAGCAGTAGAGATGGATGTCCTAATGTGGTAAGAAAAAGAAAAAAGCGATGAATGCAACTTTACAAATCTTTACTGGGTCTGAAAGTGGCAGAGCCAAGGATCGCCAAGGCCATTGGCAGGCTCCACACCTATGGTCCAATGAAACAAAGATAGAATGAAAGGCCATTGTTGTGAAAGAGGTGTCATAAGCGAACCAGGAGCTGTATTCAGTCAAGGCTGTATCACAAGGTTGGCAAGGAAGATGGACCACTTGTGAAGGAACACTTAAGAGACCCATCAGCTGGGCCGATCTGAGGAAGATGCCCCAGGTAGACTCAGCTTTTCTGCTCAGGGCAACCTATGACACCTAGCCATGTCATAGAAATCTCCACCAGTGGTTTTGCAAGAAGAGCTGTACCCTATGCAGTGCCTTAACTTCAGCCTGCAGCATTTGATGCAGGGTCGGTACAACTCCTAGAGCTGCAGGCAAGGGGCCAACAACCAATCATGCTGCAGGAGTCGGCAGGGAGACGTCCCTGTTACCACTTTACACCAAGAGTTGTTTAAGGTGAAGAGAGCAAAACTGAAAATAAATTTAATTAAAAATGAAATAAAAAAATAAAAAATGTGTTTCTTTTGTTAAGGTTTAGGGTAAAGGTCAGGGCTAGGGTAAGGATTAAGAATTAGGCTAGGGTTAAAGTGGGGAAAGCGGGTTCTGTTCCCACTATTTCCTGCACCACTCACTGGATTAAAAAGAAGGAAGAGGACATGGAGAGCCAAGCGATACTGGGCAAGGGTTAAGGTCAGAATGAAATAATTATTTAAAAATCCGTAGTTTCAAAAATAGACAGAAGTTTCAAAACAACACGTTTCCAAAAATGTAATACGTAAGTAATACACTTTTTTTGTGGTTAGAGTTAGGGGAGGTTGTTTTTTAACCGTGTTGATAAACATTTTAAATAGTGACAGCAGACCTCCTGTACTGTAGACTGCAAAGACCACAAGGTTTATTATTTAGGGTTTCAGTTACATATTTGCTAACTTAATTTATCTTTGATACACTAAAAAACAACATGTAACTACACAAGTGACACAAGCATGTACAGCCAAAATTGTGTGTGTCAGTTGATGTGTGCAACTGTAAGTCTCTCACTGAACTCCAGTGTGAAAATCTCCTTTTAGAACAAATATGACTCTAGTTACCATGTATGTTTCTGAACCGCTCAAGACTATTTCTGGGAAACATCGCCTCGGGTTTTACTAGTGAAGGTTCTTCCTCAGTACTCTTCACAGCTCAGATAAACATGTTTACTTCGTAGACCTTCCCCCTGTTCTCCCCTCATCTGGCTCCCCCTCCTCCTGTACTTCCTCAGGGTTCTCCACAGACTTGAGGATCAACAGCCTGTAACCTGAGTGCTGGACACATCATACCAGTTTGTATAATAACAAATAAACAACACTTTCAAGGTACCAAAAAAACGGACTGAATGAAAGTATACTAGTTAATGCTGTCAAACGCTGACATGTCACTTCAGAAAAGTCTGTATTCTGTAAATTAGTCATTAAGGCTTTATGTTACATGATCACTTCAGATTGATTAGATCTTTTAAACAGTTGTCATTAATCAAGTCGAGTGATTGTCGTTTATAATGACATCATGTAAATGTTAAACCTCTTGCATGGCATCTCAGTGTTTCCTTATACAATAGCATCTTTCTCATTTCCAAGTTCAGATTCATCTTTTCAACAATACGCTTAAAATGATTTCCTACTTTCTTTATTATAAAAGGTATACTTTCATTTTGCAGTGAGGGAACAATCACTATTATCTTGACCTTTAAAGTATATATTTTTTATTGAGTATTGTTTTGATTTTTTTAGCGCTTTGTGACCCTGGTCTGGAAAAGTGCTATATAAATACAAATGACTTACTTACTTACTTATTTGATTTATTAATACCACTAGTCAAATAGTTTGGACACCCCTGTGATTAGACAAATAACTCCCATGAATTTAAGTGAAACGTTAAGGTGCAAATTTGACAATGTTTTACATTTAAGACTATACAAATAAACAAATAAACAGATAGAAGCAATTCGTTTTAACATTTTTTCTAATTTATCCAACTCAATACTTTTGGTGGAAGAAAAAAAAATATTGACATAATATTGTCTTAAACGGCTTAAGTTTGATGATAAATAAGGAAACTAAGTTTATACTGGCAACTGCTCCATGACAATAAAAGCTGTAAAACAAGATGGCGCGGTGTCAGGTTTCAGAGCGGCTGGAGAGAGCTCGACTCCTCCTCGCTGGTATAAAGTCTCTCGGAGCCAGACTGACGGGAGATTAGCCGAGACTACTGAGGGAACAAGGGATTGTTCCGGGACAACATACGGTAACCATTTTTATTTTTATCCACCAACAAACCTCGCTGTTGCTTTGTGACGTTAAGAAAATACTCAGTTGAAGTTTGTCGAGTTGAAGTGAAGAGTGAACTCAACCTTTACTTCTTCTGCCGCGAGAAACTTTCGCACTTTACTAAAGGTGCTTTCGACGTTAAGGTTCACGTTAAAAGCAGAAAATGTGGACTTATTTTAACTTGAATTGTAACGTGAAACTGTTCTACACAAACTTGGAGAGCAACTTATGTTCGAAGGTAACTTTAGCATGTAGCTTACATGTATCTTACACGTTGCATCAGCAGGTTAATCCGGGGCGGGTCCTTAAAGTCTCAATGCATTAGCTTTTATGAATCTAAAGATAAAGCCTTAATTGACATTAAAATATATTAAATCTGAAGTTAAAGGGTGATGATGAAGCTATTGTCTTAGTTTTAAATCTTAAAAGTGTTCGTAAACCCCAGAAATCTAAATAAAGCCTTAAAATATGAATATTGAACAAAAACATAGACTTGTTAAGTGTAAATTCAATGACAATTGTCTGTCAAAGGACTTTGTATTCATGGTTGGAGTTGATCCTGGACATGATTTAAAATGGCATTAAAAGCCTTGAATTAGATCTAACCCTGATATATCACTATATGACTTCATCTGAAGCTCAAAGTCATGAGCACTATTTTCATGATATCACACTTGATTCCACCTTTAAACAAAAAAAGGCATTTCGATACAACCCTGCCTTGGATGTCCTTCTAAATTGTATTAATTTTACGTTCATTATAGAATCAAAGATGAGCAAGGATACGGCCGTCGACATGAAAGAGGTGGAGCTGAACGAGCTGGACCCAGAGAAGCAGCCGATGACCGGCGATGGTCAGGCGGCCTCTGGAGAAAAGAACGGCAGCGTCAAAGTGAAGGTTCCTGAAGATGAGGCGGCCTTCACTGGTTTGTCCAAGGAGGAGCTGATGAGGGTGGCAGGAACGACGGGGTATGTCTACTCAGCTGAAGCACTGTGTTATAGCGTACTTGAACGATGTTTTCCCTCACAGGTGGGTGCGGACTCGATGGGCACTTCTGGTGCTTTTCTGGTTGGGCTGGATCGGGATGCTGGCTGGAGCCATCGTCATCATCGTGCAGGCTCCTCGCTGCAAACCTCTGCCTGAGATGAAGTGGTGGAACGAGGGACCACTGTACCAGATTTCTGACGTGAACGCCTTCTCTGACGGACTCGAAGGTGATGTTGAATCTTAATTGGAAATATCCATTCAATCAGTATTCTTAGAAGTTATTCAATTCATTGAATTTAACTTGCCACAAGTTGAAAGAACGCTGAGATGGTAAATTGCCTACATTTACTCAAGTGCTGATTAAAAACTGCTGAGTTAGGAAATGCTGACGTCTCCAGGCGCTTCTTTATCTTAACTTGAAGAGGGAAAAGTCCAAAGTTGAGATCAGCACTGAAGTCTCCATTTTGTTTTAAAGCGAGACATTCGCTGGCTCGACTTCAGCGGACATCTTGTCCTACTGCTTTTCAGCAGAACTGTGCCTCTGGCCTCACGCTGCTTAGGGTGGAATTCCAATCGCACCATGTGACTCTGGCTTGTTTCCATGTGAACAGGCTCTTTCTCTCTGTCTCGCACAGGAAGGAGAAAAATGTCTCTTTGTTGTTAAAAGTCCCACAGAGACGTTTACTCATTGTTCTTCCCCGTTTGATCCGTAGGTGTGGAGTCCAAGCTGGACAGCATCAACCAGCTCAAAGTCAAAGGGCTTGTGCTCGGACCTTTTCACACTGTGCAAACAGACCAGCCCAATACACTGAACCTGAAGAGCATCGACCCCACCGAGGGCACGGAAGAGAACCTGAAGGCAGTGCTGAAGAAGGCTCATAAGAAGGGTGTGTGTTTACTCTGCAGTCTTCACATGACGACCTGACGTTTGAGAAAAGGCAGTGTCTGTCATGAGGAGTCCTATGACTCATTTACCATTCTCTTATTTTAATAAAATGTTAATTTATTTTAAAATGGTATAGTTATTCAAATGGCCATAATAAAGTCTAATTAAGCCAAGAGTAAAACAAATGTATATTATAAATGTATCCATTTGCTTTTTTTCATGCTTTGTAATAATGAACCTCATTTAATATCTGTTATTCTCAGGCATCTCTGTTGTTCTGGATTTGACCCCTAACTACAAGGGATCCTCTCCATGGTTCAGACCTGCCGACCTGCACAATGTGATGGAGAAAGTTAAGGTATAAAACTGAACCACTTCCATCTTCATCAGTCTCTTTCAGCCGCTCATTCCAGTTATTGTTCTTCTGCTCAGGAAGCTGCAGACTACTGGCTGAGTCTGGGCGTCGACGGCATCAAAGTCCAAAACCTTGCCGAGGCCACCAGAGCTGATGATTGGCCGAATCTTCTGAATGGTGTGCATGGCAACGACACCGAAGAGTCCAAGAAGTAATTGCACTTAAAAAAGATAACATCTGCATGTCCATTGAGAAGAATGAATTCAAACTTGACGTTGTGTGCCAGGCTGCTGATGGCAGTGTTGCAGGGTGCATCCGTTCTGGACGCTTCTCAGCTGGTCAACAATTCTGGAGCTGACCTGGTTCTTTCAGATCTTCTTGAAAACGAGACCAGTGGTAAGTTCTTCATCATCAATGATTATACTCTCAGTCAAGTCTATGTAGCTGACGTGTCTATTTCCAGGTTTGGAGCGCATCAAGGCGCTGGATGTCCTGCACCAGAATCAGAACCGCCTTGCTTGGGGTCTCGGTGCTGCCAACTACAATCACATGTCCGTCTCTCAGGGTCTCATCCGACTGTACCAGATGCTGCTCTTCACCATGCCTGGAACACCTGTGTTTACTTACGGAGATGAAATTGGCCTCCAGAAGCAGGTCAGTTGGAGTCTGATTGGGGAGTGTAACGATAAAATACAATTGCAGTTACACTATATTACTCGTAGTAATGTTTGAGTACTTGACGTTGCAAAATTTAGATTAAGTTTTCCTTTGTTTTGAAACTAAATTATTTCCAAAGATCAGATTAAAAGGCTGCCAGGGTCAACTGTATCCTCTTGTCCTCGGTCACTGTTAAGATCTCGCAGCATTTCTTGTTCCTTTAGCAGCAGAGGACGTAATGACTGCTGCCATCTAGCGTCTGGAGGTTCAATTGCAACACAAAAATGGAAAGCTTCTGAATTGCAAGTTAATTTATAATTGAAAAAAAAAATCTTATTTGATACAGATTGTAATATAAGCCATACTAGAACAATGACTTAAATAGGATTTAAAAGCCCAAAAAAAAAATAAAAAAATGTTTAAACGGTGCTGTTTAATGTTCTTAAAATATTGCGACTAAGGGATTGCTGCTTAAATGTCTTAATGATAACCTTTGACCTCAATAGGGAGCGGACTCCCCCAAGATGCCATGGGACTATGATCAGCCGCCTGAAAATGGGGAAGCTGCCAATAAAACTGCTGATGTAAGATGACTTATTATTTTTTACCAGGGTGTTGCTGAATGACTAAAGTGTGTGTCTGCAGGATCTACGCGAGGCATACGTTTCCAACAGGAAGTGGTTCAAGTCTCTGAGTGACTTCCGGGGAAAAGAGCGTTCCCTGCTCTACGGAGACTATTACTCGCTCTACTCCGGCTCTACTTCTATGGCATTCCTCCGTGAGTGGGACCAGAGCGAGAGGTACATCACTGCTGCCAACTGGGGCGCCGCACCAGTAACGTTCAAGTTCACTTCTCCAGGTGAGTTGTGTTGCATTGAAAAATATTTAAAATCAGACGGTCGACTAAAACATGTCTGTCCACAGACAACGTTATTCTACCAGAGGTTGCCATGGTGGCCCTGTCCACCGACCCGACGTTAAAGGAGGACATGGAAGTCACCCTGAGTGAGCTCACTCTGGACGCCCAACAGGCGGTCCTTCTCAAGTTCCCGTACGTCGCCTAAAGGAGGGCCTCGTTCAGAGCTCACACAAGTCGTTTTGCCACTTTTATCTAAACCTTTTCAGATTTTGGTAAACATTCCAAGTTTTTAAGATTTTTTTTTTTTTCTTTTAAAACCTATTTTCCATGTAGGCTTCTTAACTTTGTTTGAAAGAAAAGGTTGGCATGTAAGAATAAACGGGTGAGCTCTGACTCTTTTCTCTTGTGCTCATTGTTAGACTTTTCAAATTCTCAAAATGATTTTTGAAGACTCGATACCAATTACAAAATGAAGGTAATGAAATGATGGCCTCAAAGGAATCTAGACCAGTTAGTTAGACCCGTTAAATGTCACCATTATATTCGCGGACCTCCAGATTAAAACTTTAAAAAAAAATCAGTTTGTCGTTTTTACTAGTTTACAGTTTTGTTTTTAAAGTAAATGTGACTGAAGTGTCTTCATGTGTAAAGAGTCACAAGTTATTGTTTTTTCAGAAAAAAATCTCTTTAACAAATTCCTTTTATTAGTCTTATGAATAATTAAATGAATATAAAATTGATACCTTTTTATTTCTTTAAAAGTTGCATTTTTTTTTTATAGTCTGAAGCATTAGCAGAACTGAAACCAGTGTAAATTCAATGAGAATTGTCAGTCGGACACAGGTACGTTATGGTCTGGCAACGTACACGAGGCAAGCTGTAATTTGTGCATTGAATTCTAGTTTATGTTTAAAAACTTCAAAAAATTGTCCCCAAAAAGATGCAACTAATGATCAACTAATAAAGTTTTTTAATGTTGGTCTGAAATTAAATTGAAAAAAATACTATTAAAGGACTTGAATTGACTTTACAAAGGCTGTAGGAACCCTGAGGACACGTGGAGTCTTGATGTAAGAGTGAAACGTGCAGGATATTTTTAGGTGTCATTTGGCTCTGGTAAATGTGTCGCAGGTGTCAGAACACATCCACTGGCACATGAGACATGAAACCTACACTAACACACACTTGTTTTTTTTTTTTTAATCCAAGTTCACTTGGTACGTATTTCTCAGCTTGTCGCTACAAGGATTGAAATAGAACAAGAAACATGGGAAATTTGTATGTAACACATTTATAAAACTATTCATAGCAAATCTTTATTCTTAATCTAAATTTGGAAAAAAAATGGTTACAGAAGGAGAAATTCTTAGTGTTTTATAACCTTTAGGTCGACCACATTGCCATGGCCTTTGAGCAACTCATCATCATCCTCTTCAGCACTCAAAAGTGATGACTCTCAGTGGAACACACTCTCGGTGGTTAAAAAGGTGACAGCGGGGTGACTAACGACTGAAACTATTGTCTCACCCACACACTTTTGTTTTTAAAAATGTGAAACTTCAGCTTCTGTTGGCTCCGAGAGTTGTTAATGAAGTCATCAGCACACAAGTTATAAACCCGGCTCTTGAACAGTTCTTAGGCCACGTTTTTGCATCACTTTTCTATTGTATCACTTATTTCTGTAGGTTTGTGAGCTCTTCGGTTACATTTCTGAAGGTTTTCATTCTCATATCATGAAATTAATAATAAAAAAAAGTGACTTGCATTTTAAATAATAAGCAAAATAACATTTAAATACTAACTACTTTTCTCCATCTGATGCACGTTATAAAGTAAAAGGTGCTTTAATATAATTTCATATTTATTATATTATAAAACCAGAGTAAAGTTCCTGAATTACATTTTATTTAATCTTATTTTATTTGAAGATCCTCAAAATGTTTTTCAACTTTCTTTTGATTTATCTTGACAAACACTTATAGACAGAATATTTTGTTATGTACTGTTTAACTAGTAGAGTTAACTTTCATCAGTTTTATAGTTTTACTCAAATCCAGTCAAAGAGCTGCGTGAGTGCAGTCAAGTATGATGTGTATGATAGAAACAAATAACTTGCATCACTTGGGTGAGACACAATTAAGAGTATTAAAAATATAAACAATATTTTGTGACGTCAGAAAAATAATTCATTGTCAGATTTCCTTTTATTTAAAAATCTTCATTTACATTTAAAATATTTTCTTTTTGTTTCTGCTCCTCTGGTTACACACAGACCAAACAAACAATACGTTGTACTTACTTTTAACAAACTTTCTGCTTTGTTTACGGAGCTTTTCCCCCCAACGTTTAATATTATTTTTTGTTAAAAATAATCCTTTAAAAAAGTTTTAAAGAATATCTGCTTCTACTTAATGTTCCCGTCACATGAAAAGCTCATTGTCTGTGTCCCTTCTTTCTTTTCGCTCAAGGGCCTCTCACAACGCTATAATGAGGCCCCTCAGGGAATACAATTGTTGACCCCTGAACAACTGAACTTTGGTTTTGAATTTTCAATCTGAACCTCGATCCTTCACTCACCTGTGAACAAGACCTTGAGATTCATTTATTTACCAAAGGAAATCCTAATAGCTCAATAAATTGATATTTATTGAAACTTTTCTAAACTATATTCTCCATTTGGCTTTAGAGGTTTTGTTTTGAGGACTTTGTAATTTTTGTGATCATTTATGGCTCCTTCAAAATAAACATTTTGGAAAGAAATGTGCTTTTATGTGAGATTAAAAAAATATAAAAGTAAAATAAATACAATAAATCCAAATTCTTGAACTTCTATGTTGTTGTTTTACTTCTTTATTTTTTGCCTGACGGCCCCTCACTACAGCCACTTTATCCAATGTGGCCCCTGAGGAAAAGTATGTGCGCATCACTGCATTACAAGAAAAGGATGAGGTTTGGATTAGCAGAGAAGAGAAGATGAAGAAGAGAAGAGTGGCGGAGATAAAGATAGATGTCAGGAGGGAGATCCGTCAGCGTTGTTTCCTCAGGATGTGGTTACCATAACCAACACACACTCTGACACCTGCGAGTGTGTGTGTGTGAGAACATCTGAAAGGAGGAAAGAATAGACTGGTTCAGCTCGACAGTGAGTCAATAAAAGTTGCGGAGACATGTGGAGAATCACAAATCGTCAAGAAGAAAACAACAGAGCAAAGTATGTCAACCTTTTTTTTCCCTCCATTCTTTCTCTAAATCTTCTGCGTTCTTAAACCTAATCTTGCTCTTGAGTCAGTTTTCGTGGCTAAACATCAGGATATGTTTCAAGGATAATGAGTCAGGCCGACATGACTCATGTTCACCGAGAAGTGGAACTGAAATAGTTTTAAAAGACGCTTCAATGTTGACGACTTTTTCATTTTCATTCAGTTCCACTCTCTGTTCATGACTCTAGAGTTACATCTTGTAGCTTCTCAAGTTGGTTTAGAGAACGAAAAAACCTCCAGTTTATACATCATATTAGATGAGATTAAATAAACTTTATACATATATATATATATATATATATATATATATATATATATATATATATATATATAATATAAATATTTTTAAAAAAGCGTAAACGTTCTTAGAACATTTACTAAAAATTCTAGAAAATTATAATTTATCATATTATCAAAGAGATTAAAGAGAGAAGCTTTTTCCAGCTCAAGAAAAAAAGAAGGAATATTAGTTTTATTTGGACCATAAAATATTTGCATTTAAACGTATCATTTCTGTTGCCGAGATAATAGGGTTTCATTTTAGCTCGACAGGTGTTTAGAAATGAACCTTTGGTTCTTAAAAACACTTAACGTGTTCAGTTTATTGTTAATGCTTGTGTTTGTTGTTTATTTTATTCTGACAAATAGGTTGAAGTAAATCATTTTAATTGATTTATTTGTTTCAATCTCATCTTGTCCTTTATTATTGTTTGAATAAAGGTTGTTTTTTTAAACAAATTGTACACTTAAAATAATGCATCCCTTTATTAACTAAAATCTTACTTCTATAAATAATACACATACAATTATAGAATATTAACTTTTATTAAATAGGTTAAAGCTGATCAGACGAGACACTGAAAAGGAGAGAAAAAGCAAATGTCTTCCTCATATCTATTCTATCTATCTATTCTATTTCACTGACATTATCATTTACTTCAAGTTTAATGTTATTTTTGTTATTTATCTGCGTCATATAAACATTATTTTTATCATGTGATCAGTTATGACCACCCAATGATCATGGAAGTACTGTGACACATATTGTGTAGAAAAACAGATGTATGTATAATATACATTTTAATTTCCTCATCTTGTTTGTTGATGATGTTTAATGTGCCATGTAATGGACTGGTGGTCTTTTTGAGGTGTCCCCTGCCTGAAACCTCAAGTTCTGTAGAGCCATCTTAAAAAACATTATTACGCCATAAGGCAGAGCAGGTACTGTAAATAATTACATTAAGCACATATTTAATAAAGAAATATAAAAGCAAAACATACTTTTAAATTTATTTCCTGTGCCACTTAATCCCTTACGGGGATCCTGGGGTCTGGGGGCTCACAGTCACAGGAAGGTCACAAGTTGGCTTTCTCCAACCAGAAAGTGAACCAGCAACCTCTTGCTGTGAGGCAATGGCGCTCACAACTGCACCACCGTGCGCCCTGCAAAAAACATTTATTAATAATAATTTCTAATTTATATAGATTCTGATCATTTGGAGGTACATAAAAAATAGAAAAGTTGAGCTGGATATGAAATATTCAATTTATCTTGACCTAATGGGGGCCTCATGTGACGATAAAGACAAAGTTAAAGATGTGTTGTGATCATCTTGCAGAAGACAATGTATGACTTCATGAGTGTTTGCTTCCTCTGAAGGTTTCCTGGTTGAGCACATGATGGAGGACGCCTTATCTTCTCACAACCCATATCTGCTGCTCCCGACTCAGAGTCCGGACTTGGGCTACCTTCTTGCTCAGCAGGAGACCATGGATCAACTCAGGAGTGGAGCCGAGGAAAACTCGACAGTCTTGAGAGACTCGAGCGGCAGCAGGAGAGGGGTGCTCAGTGGGGGGGGAGAGTACCTGACCCCTGACGTTCCTGTGGAAAACATCTGCCTGGACTCCTGGTGCAATAAAGGCGGGAGGTTCTGGGACCTCGGCTTTAAATCTGGGGATGTGTCGTACAATGACGCAGAAAGCAACTATTCTCAAATTAGCTGTCAATCGAACACGTCATTCTTCACAGAGGCCACCCGCCAAAATAAAAGTCTGCAGAGAAGTCCGGGATTCAACAGCCCGGTGGAATCCAGAGGGTGGATGGATCACTTTTGTGGCTCGGGTCAGGGCGATCCAGCACTCTGGTTTGGGCTCATGCCGTCCAGAGAGGGTCCATGGCAGGAACCCATCACCCAGAAATTGGACTCTTTCTCTGAAGCATTCCTGTCCCAGCGCAGGGGGGGGTTCTCTCTGCATCCAGGGGCCAATCCCTCTAGACCCCAGTGGAGGGTCGGCAGGGCTGAAGCTAGAACCAGCTGTGTTCTTGACTCGTCCTCCTCCCCCTCTCCCACCCTCCCCTCTCCACCGGCTCACCTCATGTCATACGTCCTGAGTCCTCCACCCACACCGCTCACTCCCCCCTCCCTCTCCCCGCCTAACCTGGGCTCACCTGTGGGGACCCCCTCGCAGGCTGCAGACACATTCTTGTTTTTCCCCTCTCATCGGCCGCCACTCACCCGACCCTGTGGGCGGAAGGATCCAGTTCTGGAGTATGGAAACTCAAGTTATTGTGAGTTCATGATCATCTTTATCACATTTATTTATTATCATTTACAATAAATGTGACACTGACTAACTAGTGATGTTGCACCAACGTCTTATTATTGTTTCCATTTATCAAATATTGTAAGATTCCATGAAAAATATTCTGACAGTAGATTTAACTTTAACTTATGTTAACTTGTTTTTTTCCTTTTAGTTTTAATATATATTTTTACATCTTTTAAAATACATATGTATTATATCTAGTAAAATAACCCTAATATTTTGTCCATCTATTTTACTTTATTTAATAAATATTTAAATAAATACATATGAAAAATAACTTGAATGATATAATTGTTAAAGTCAGTTTATGTGTACAAATATTCTTAAATACATGAATACATTGAGCAAGATATTGAAGTATATCAGTGTCATCAGGATGTTGAATTATTAAACTTCACATTTAATTTTTTTTTTTTTTTTTTAACTTAAATGTTGTTTATTTGAACATTGAATTATTTTTGATTCACTCAATAATATTTATATTGAAAGTTTGAATTAGTTTTTTGTTAATAATTCGAATATTTTGAAAATAAATACATTTATTTTTATTTTTTGATTCGAATTCCAGTAATAATAATCTAAAATATTTTTTTTGTACATTGTTATATTATCATCTGCATGTTGCAGGATTGGCTGAGAGTTTAAAAGTAACTTATTTTGAATAAGAAAAGATTTTGATTAGAAAATCAGTTTTTAAATAATTGGAATTAAATATAAAATTCTATGTATAAAAAAATAATAATTTAGAAAATATTTAATTTTGAAAATTTCAATTATTTAAAAAAGTTAATAAACATTAATAAAAATCTATTAATAAGCATTATAATATATATAGAAATTAAATGCTTGAACAATATATATTCTAAAGGTACTGATATACTTCCATTGTAAGACAGTCTAACACATTATATACTTTATTGAGTATTGTTTTGATTGTTTAAGCACTTTGTGACCCTGGTCTAGAAAAGCGCTCTACAAATAAAAATGACTTACTTACTTACTTACTTACATTGATTGAACAATATGAGCCAAACATAAAAATAAAGGGCAGATTTTTATCGACACTCACATCCAAATGTCACGTACATGAAGGAAGAACCACAATGGTTGACTGTTCGCATCTATTTCCACGACGTGACTCACTTACTGTAACCGTCGCATAGTTCAGGTTATTACGTGAAGCTGAACCAAATGTCAAAATGTTCTCAGTCAAATATACAGTTGAAACCTGCGTACTCATAATAGTTTCTCACAAGCTTCAGTCCATTTGTTTTGGTTGTTTTCCTGCTTTTTATACAAATGATTATGGAGATTTTTAGATCATTCAGTGAGAAAATATCTATTCATAAATGTCAAAATAATGTTTGCATTAACCATTACCTTGTTATCTAATATATGAAGTTTTAGGAATAATTTTAACATTTAAATCAATGTAAACTTATTGATTATCCTGTGATTAAAATTATGTTCTGAATCGTTTTCCTCCTATGAGAGCTGTCGTATGTCTGAGCACAGTGGACAATAATAAGTCGTTCAAACATGGCTCCTCACTGGTCGCTGCTGTAAAACAATTAAACAATATCTTCCCAATTTATTTTCTGAAAATAAGTGACACTTGAAAACATGTTCAAGTCATCCTAATAAGTTCATAGATTTAATAGTAAATGAATTAGAATTAGTTGGAAGAAGTTGAATGTTGTATTCAGAATCAAAATAATTTAAATATTTACAGGCTACAACTTGAAATAGAAAAAAGGATGACAAAATAAATATAAACTTAACCCTTTTGTTATCTCCGGGTCAAAGTGAACGACCTCCTACAACTGTATTTCTGGAAGCCATGGAGGTCGTTTACCTTGACCCAGAGACAACACAAGGGATACCACAAACCCCTTTTTTTCGGGCCTTCGGGTCACCTTGACCCAGAGATAACACAAGGGTAAAAAAAAGAAAAAAAAGTACATGTAAATAGATGTAGATATACAATATTAAAATAAGGTAATAAATACAACGTAGAAGTAAAGTCTTAGGTCTTAAGACATACATTTTATAAATCGTCACAAACACACACACACACACACACACACACACACACACACACACACACACACACACACACACACACACAGACACACACACACACACACACACACACACACACACACGCACACACACACACACGCACACACACACACACACACGCACACACACACACACACACACACACACACACACACACACACACACACACACACACACACACACACACACACACACACACACACACACACACACACACACACACACACACACACACACACACACACTCAGCAGGGGTTTGATTCTTGTTCTTACTGTTTTTTTCCCTCCAGCTCTGTCTGACCTTCATTCACCTGAGAATCAGCTCTTCCTCTCACCGTCCGTTCATCCCTCGTGTTCTCTTCCTGCTCCTCAGTACGACCCAGCTGGACTCATCAGAACTCACAAACGTGGACACAAACGAAACAATGTCCTCCAGTCGCAGGTGACTTAGCAACACATTCCATGAGTGTCTAACCTTCATCACGAGGCACCAGAATTTGATCGTTGTTAAATAAAAACATAAAACATTAATAAAACCTTATATACTGGGACTGTTGTGAGGAGCTGTTGTGCAAAATGGACAAAATGACAACGAATATGTGGTTTTATATACAATAAAAACTTATAAGATAAGATATTCCCTCATTCGTCCCACAGTGGCATAGCAACAAGTTAAAGAGAATAGTAAAAAATAAGTATACCAGGCATGTATTGAAAATAATAATAATTATACAATTAAAAAAGTGAGAAATAATAAAATAAAAACGATGATGATAAGAAACTGTTTCAAAACAAAACAGTAGTAGTACAATAAAATACATTTAAAAAAAAAAAGATCTCAACGTGCAGTATGGATGAAAATACCTGATAATGGACAAACGTAAGCTCAATTAAAGTAGCATTTATATGTATATAGTGATAATATTATATTCATATGAAAATAGCTTTTCGTTTTTTTTAAATAACTGAAACAAGTAGATTCAGTAGGGTCAAACTAGTAGTCAATAATGACTGGCAATGAGATGAAATTGTTACTTTTAACCTTTATAAACTCTTCCCCAAACTGTTTCTTTGTTATACGTTAAATATGAGGGCTGCATGAATACAGTCTAAGGGCTGCATTAATGTGTTTTGATAAATCTCAATAGATGTCAATTGTAATAGAACATTCAATTCTCATGTTCAGCTTCAAACAAAATAACTTTAAAAAATGTTTTATGTCCAAACAGGAGCCACCTTTTGATGTCACAGGAGTTCCCTTTGCCAGCATTCTTCACTCTTGTGACAGACCGTCTAGAGTCCACTACACTCCAAGACCAATGTTAAATCCAGCTCGACAAGGGCCCGGCCTTTTCTCCTCCATCTGCCCACAGCCAGGAGTGGACCAGTGGGAGGGAAGGGGGGAGGAAGAGGGGGAGAGGTGGATTGTGTGAGTTTTGAAATGTTATATTCATATGTATAATCCTTTACATCATTCTTCTTCTACTTGTCTTAGCAGCATCAACGTGGGTGATGAGTTCCAGGCCAAACTCCCAGCATGCTCGAAGGATAGTGCTGTGACGTCACGACTCAAGGAGCCATCCAGAGAAGATCTACTCTGGAGACCCCACCTGGACCTGGAGGGGAACAGCGCTTTAAAAAATCATGGTTTACATTTCATTCTATTTCATCTCAAGTACGTGGTATAAACGTGACAAGAAGTTTATCCTTTTTATTTCTCTCTTTCTCTCTGTGCGTGTTTGTAGCTGAGAAGCTGTTGTTGATGTGCAGTTCTAGTTGTCTACCAGGAGGTGGCAGTAACACCGAACTGGCGCTGCACTGCATGCACTGCTGTAAAGGTGACGTCATGGTGAGCGACAGCTTCTTCATTTAGTTTGTGTATTTCACCACATATATTATTTTATATTTTTCCTGAGTCATTTTTGAGTAAAAACCCTGTAATAGCGACTTAAAATCACTTATAAATATATATTATGCAGTATGGTAATTAATTTAGTCATTGTTTGGTTTCATTCTGTTTTATCTTCAAAACACATCAATAAATATGTGAGATAATTTTTAATTTTATCAAAGGTACAATTTTATGGAACAAGACTTAACATTTAAATATTTTTTTTCAAGTGTCTTTTTTGTAAGTAAGTAAGTAAGTAATGGTTATTTCTAGAGCGCTTTTCTAGACCAGGGTCACAAAGTGCTTTAACAATCAAAAACAATACACAGTTAAAATATATACTTAGACGTACAAGATACATAAGACAGACACAGGAGTCCCAGAAAACCAGGGAAAAACCTGCCTAAATAAAAACGTCTTAAAATGTTTCTTGAAGGAGTCAGTAGACTCCATAAAACACAGAGGGAGAGGAAGATTGTTCCAAAGGAAGGATTTCTCTCCTCTGAACTGTGTGCGAGGAACCATCAATAGATTCTGATCCACAGACCTCAGAGCCCGAGCTGGGGTGTAAGGCTGGATCAGATCACTGATGTAAAGAGGAGCCCCTGACCATGAATAGATCTGGAAGTAAGAACCAGAATTTTAAAATTGATCCTGAAAGAAACTGGCAGAGTTTTAAGGATTGGAGAAATGTGAGTTCTTCTACTAGAGCGGGTCAAAATTCTCGCAGCAGAGTTTTGTAATACCTGTAGGCGAGACAGCTCCTTCTCGTTTAGACACAAAAATAAACTGTTACAATAGTCTAAACGAGAAGACACAAACGCATGGATTATAAAATCAAGATTGTGTTTTGACATCGTTTTAGTTTCATTTCAAGTTTAGAGATTTTTCTCAGTTGAAGGAAACTGTTTCTGGTCAGTTTTCTGCAGTGTTGAACTAGAGACATGTCTTTGTCAAACAACACCCAGGTTTCTCAGGCTCAGTTTGACAGACTGGCCTAAGTCACCCAAGTACTGACTCAGTTACGGCAACTACGGCTGTTCTTGTTATTTATTCGAGCATGTCATGTTACTAAAACTCAATTTATCCTTTTAATATATATTTTAAAAGGCTCTTTTATTTGTTTTACTATCCATTATTGTTCTATATCATGCAGTATCATAATCAATTAACTGTTGTATTATTTAATTTTTCATTTTCAACCATAAATCTTCAAACTAACAACATGCTTATTAAAATGTAGTTCCCATCAATAATATCATTGTATTGTATATAGGAAGTTATTATAGGAATAGGTATTTGTTGAAGTATCTTTTCAAATCTGTGAGATAAAAGTAGCACTTTAATGTTTTTAAATGTACATAAGAACATATAGTGTTCAAACACAAATACAACTCTAAATTCAACTGCTGCTCTCGACTCAACTTTGATATACATTTTAAAGGTTTGAACACTGTAAATGCTGCTTACTGCTTTAATGACATACTGCTTTAATGACATACTACATGCTGTGGTTCTTTAATTTCACCCAAGATGACCCTGGAGATGTTGATGTTCACTTTACCTTCACCATCAGGAGACTACCACTACTCAGGTGCATACTTTTTTTCCATTATTTATTTTGATATATATTTTATTTTAAGTTCATGCTCCTGTTGACTAGTCTTTTTCCGGCCACTCTACAATAGCTTGAACATGATATACAGTAGACATACATGATTCTTCCTCCTCTCTTCAGGCAGTGATGTTTGGACAGAAGTGGAGAAAAAATGTTTCAGTTCGTCTCTGAGGATTTATGGGAAAGATTTCTCATTCATTCAGAAGTCGGTAAGAGACAGTTTGATGTTGTGATAATTAACTCAATCGACCTCTTCACTGAGTTCTATGTGTTTGACGCAGATAAAAAGTAAAAGTGTGTCTCAGTGCGTGGAGTTCTACTATCTGAGCGTCAAACCGCAGCAGAAGAGACAGAAACTAGAGAAGGAGAGTCGCAGAGCAGCAGAAACATCACTGATGATCAAACATGTAAGAGAACTTCATCGTTACTTTTATTGTTTTTTGGCGCTCCATCAGCTTCTTATTTTCATTATTGAAAAAATAACTTTTGCCTTTAAACCTTTTGTACAATATCACAAGTCAAATGAAAACAGTATGTTGTTAAATGTATATTCTATATAGCTTTTACATTGTTTTATATATATTATTTTATATTTACATATTATTTGTTTTTGTTTTAGTGACTTTTATTTATTTGAAGAGTATTTGAAGAAAAGTGTTTTAATATCAGATTAAAAAGTTGAAATGAAATCATATCTTTTATCATATTTAGCTTGATTTCATTAGATTTTGGGCTATATTATTTTTTCTTTTTTGTTTTGTTCAACCCTTAAATACTGTAAAATGTTTTCCTATCTGATGGCAAACAAATTCAAAGTATCTATTAGTATAATGGCAGATTGCTCATTTTCACTTCATCAATTGGAGACCTGTGTCAATCGAAAGCATCAAAGAAAGAATCCATTTCTATTTCCTCTCAAGGGTCCATTTGCTGGTCAGTTAGCAAACACCACTTTTGAACCAGAGCTCGTCCCTCCTGGTCCCCAACTGACCAGTTTCTACCCCTGCAAGCTGTGTGGGAAGTGAGTACAACTTTGTGATCTCACTTCCTGTTCATCAACTAGTGTTTAATATTTAAAAAAAAAAAAAAAATTTATGCACATGTTTTACCAGAATGTTCTACAAGATCAAGTCTCGTAACGCTCACATGAAGATCCACCGTCAGCCGCAGGAGGACTTGTCTGACCTTCGACCTCCACGGCTAGCTAGCGGTCTTCTCCTAGGACACTCCTCGCTGAGCAGGTCCGCGACCACATTCCTGCCTTCCGGCTACATGCCATACCCCTCTGCAGAACTTTCTGGTGCACAATTCTTGAACTTGGAAAATGTAAGTTCCAATGAAAAACTCATTCAATTGCACCCCAAGAACAGAGATCTGGTCCTTCACCAGGACTGGAAGTCAGAGGGACTGGACCCCATTACTTTTTACTGCAGCCCAGAAGGAAGGAATGCTGCTGGAGCAGCAGAGGAAGAACCAGTCAGCTGGCAGTTGTAGTTGTAGACTTCCAACACATGTTTTTAGTTACAGAACATTTTTGAAGAGAGTTGTGCTGCATAGCAGAAGACTTGACTTTATTAAAAGGGTTTCTTTCTCACGTGACATGAACTGTTAAATAAAAAGATATAATAATAACGAGAAAACAAAAACCGAAAGTAGTATTTAGTGTAACCAGTGTATGTTGCTATGACTGTCTTCAAAACATGTTAACATTTGTATGTTAAGTCATTAAAAATTGATTTTGATTTTTTTAACCCAGTTTTGTTATTTGGGGTGAAAGGAGTAGATCTCGATAAATTACAGACATCCATCTCTATTTACAAATCCTTGAAAACAGATCATAACATTTAGATTTTCAGAGTGGAAAAGAGTGAAAATAGCACAGTAGATCTGATCTTTCTTTTTTAATCAAATGCTTCTCACCTACAGAATAAGCTCAAGTCTGACCTCATTATTATTATAATTATTTAAATAATTTATTTTTTATGTCTTGCAGTACAGACCAGCAGACCGGTTCATTTCCAGGTGCTGAAAATAACATAACAAAACCCTTATAATGCACTTAACTTTCAGTCATGGTGGTAGATTGGAGATGTCTTTGGTTGTGTGTGTCATAGTGAGTCATACAGTATACTGCTGAGTTGTGTTGTTTTTTGAAAAGAAGATCTCTAATATTGCACCAGAACAGTCAACGTGTAAACTAGTCTTACTGTAAGTAAGTCAGTAAATGATAAAAAACATATTTCTAAACAAACAAGATTGAGTGTAGAATAGTTATCTCTTCGTATCAATGCAGTTGGGGACAGTTATATGTCAAAAAAGGAAATTGTAACATCTTAAAACTAATTGTAGATGGACCTGAACCTAATAGAATGACTTTTGGATGGATTTTAAATTCCTGTTTCTCCCAAACATGGCTTAAGGTTGATAAAAATGAAACAGAGCTCCTTATTTAACATTAAGATGACTTCTTCTAAGCAAATGTTTGTGATCCCAACTGGTTAAACCTCATTTACACGTGTAATACCTGGGCAAATGACGCACAGCGGTAACCTTTAACTCTTGTGTGTCTGCATCAGTTTATTCGTTGTTACTTGTGTTGATCCACAGAGTCACACTGTGTCACCATGCAGTGTGTCAACATCCCAGATCACACAGATTGATGGTGTTAGGCTGAAGATTACCAACTCATGTTTATGATCCTGTTATCTCAGAGACGTCGGTTAAAACTTCAAACAAATGTGGGGGGATTCAGGACCAAGAAAACAAACAAAAACGTGGAAAATTAATCGTGCATCTGTGTCTTACTTGATGTGTGGCTAATAATTGCAGCAACATGATCTGCTTATTATGCAGTTAGTTTTTGTTTTGTTTGTTGTTGCTACTTTCATCACACATTCTGGGACGTGAGGCAACCAGCCTAGAAACTCACGGATTTATTGTATTTAGTCTTGTTTGGTTAAATGTTTAACCAATTCTAAACAGATCTGAGTTTTCTTCTGTCTTTTCGTTCTCTCAGGGAAGTGGGATTGAGGGTTTGTTCACCAGGGTGGTTGCACTGACCACCGCACCATATGCTGTCGTCTGCGTGTTTATTCATGTGTTATGTGTTTGAACAATGTTCATCTTCCTCCCTGTTTTTTTGGCCTCTTCCTCCCATGTGACGCTCTAACTCTGTCAGTTACGAAATCTCATCTGAATCCAATGGTAACACTATATTTATGAAAGATATCTAGGTTAAAGTCTTTGGTCTAGGGTGTAAAGAAAGGGCAGGGAAATAAACCAGGAGCTTCATGAATGCTAACCTTTTCAGGGAGAGTAAAAGGGGGAGGATGAGTGGACCAATGAGGAGCAAGGGAAGGTTGTAGAAGAGAGAGAGTAAAAGGGAGGGTTGTTTAGAAAAGGTTCTTTATCCACCAGGATCAGGTTGCACCCTCTGGGAAACAACAACAATAGGGCTTTATTTTATTAGTTCTTGGGAGACTTTAAATTAAACAAGTGTATTCGCTGTGACTCGATGTCACCTGTTGTCTGTGAATAAGGAAAAAAATGTTTACCACAAAATGAAGGCCAAAGTAGAATACAGGTCATTGACAATAGAAACACAGAGAGTTTGTCTCTGATGTCCGTTACTCAGATATGACAGCGTCTCTTATCAGCTGCTGATAAGTGGATACACTCTTTCTACATTCTGACGTGTGTCTGTGGGGTAGAAAGAGAAATATTTATTTTTGTACCATTTAACTATTAATACTCTTTCTTTATTACAATTATGTATTATTTCTGCCAATCATTTCTGCCCAGAATTGAGATTCGTCATACATCAAAACAAATACTGCTGCCTTAATAAAACTTTTCTGAAAACCTCTGTGGACAGACATTTAGGTGATAATGTTTCAGATATATTCTCATATCCTTCACCTAGGAAAGAGAGAGAGAGAGGTTTCTGGTTTCAGCCTATATATAGACACTCATTAATAAGCTTTTGTTTACCTATAACAAAAGCTTATTAATATATTATTAATATGTATATGTTTCTAGTTCCATCTTCTATAAAGATGTTTCTAGTTTGTCAACTACCAATCTGTTGACTGAAGTGTTGTGAAGCTACTTTGCAAGGATGGCTACAGGTAGGTCAGTATGGAAATAGTTTGATGCGTCGCTCAACATAATTTTGTTTAATGGTAAACTTCTGAATCACTTACACTTAGGAAGTACAACTAAATCCCAGGGCACAAGTACTTGTTGACACAGCCCATGAGCAGTGCACATGCTCATATGTGGTCATGGCTGGGCTTGTGTGTTCAATGGTGTATCATGGGTAGTGTCCAAAGGGTTGTCTGTCACGTGCACTCCTTGCACAAATTAATATTATAGATTTTGTGAGATTTGCCCTTTTACCTCTTTTGCAGGTGCATAGATGAGTACACCAAAATAAGTACTCACGTCTATAAGTCTTTGGTTTAGAAAGGTAGTTTGTGTGTCCAAAAAAGCACTTTAAAATATGATTGTATTATTATTATAATAATTATTATAATCATGAAACGTGTATAATACTTTAGTTTCGGTACTAATTGGAAACGTCAATTAATTTTATTTAATATTTCACACTGTAACTGTGGGGGCCCAAATCATTTAGCAATCCATGTCGAGAGCCAAACAAGATGTATATTTTCCTAACAGGAAGTATTAGACTCTTTGAGGCTCCATTGATCTTATTCATCTCTGTATTTGTTCTCTTTAACAAAAGAAAAACGTCCATCAACACAACCTTTTTTCTTTTTATTTTACACCATAATATCTTCCTTATGTTAGGACAGGAAGTCATCAAAATATTATAATCATATTTTTTCATTTAAAATATTTCTGTAATTGTCTTATTTAGTAGTTTGTTTTTTCTCAGAACCTTCTCCATATTTATCTTCATCTCTTCAAACACGCGCGTTTGCCGCTCGCTGCCGAGCCCTCGTCTCTGATTGGCTGCCAGTTGGCAGGGGGCGTGGTCGGTTGCGTCAGGTCGGGGATGTTCATAGGGGAGAGAGATTAAAAGGCTCGCTGGACGCATGCGCACTGGCATATCTTTAAACTAGCTCGCGCAGGACAGACGCTGTCAGCTGCTAGCTAAGTTAGCCACAGTTAGCAAGTAACTCCTGAGAGCCGTGTCTGTCCGCGTGCGCGTGTGTGTGGAGTCTCTCCTTCTTGTGGCGAGTGCGTGCAAGTGTGTGAGCGTGTATAAAATCCGGATATCCCTGTGTTTGTTGTGAGTGAGAGGAACATAAACACCGTGAGAGTCGACTGTGTACAGTTGGTGTCCAGTTACTTGACAGAGGATTCGCATCATTTTCTGCTCCAGTCAGCGGCAGCATGTGAGTACAGATGCGCGTGTGTGTGTGTGTGCGCGTGTCAGCAAGTGCTTCTGACCCGAGCCAGACCTGCCTGAGTCCGAGCGCTGTCAACGTGGTGTCATGTGTGGTCAGTTAATCCAGCTGTCAGTGGAGCGTCAGCCGCCACTTCTTAACGCCAGGCTCCTGCAACAATGACATTTATGATAAAGAAAAGTTAACTTTTGCTTTGCTAGTGGAGCTCCAGGAAAGCTACACGCGTGCAGCCTTCAAACGTGAACTATTTCTCAAGCCATTGAACAGGGTTTTAGTCAACTGGAACAACTGGACCACCCGAGTATTTAGAATTTAGAGTTGCATTAAACTTTCAAAAACCCATTTGATGTAGCAACCCTTGGGAAAAAGAAGTATATTCAAGTTCACTTATTTAATACTAACATTAAAGTATACTTTTGATATCCCTCAGCAAAAACACTGAAATTGAAGAAGTATACTAGAAGTTTTCTTTGACATTGATTGGCAAAATGAAGTATATTGAAGGGTACTATGAGTAAACTTATTTACCACTTCAATTCAAGAAGTATACTAGACGTTTACTTTATACATTAATTGGCAAGTATATTCAAGAGTGCTATGAGTATACTTATTAAATACTACAATTCCAGAAGTATACTGGAAGTTTACTTTATACATTAATTGGCAAGTATATTCAATACATTCACTATGAGTATACTTATTAAAAAATAAAATGCAAGAAGTATAATTGAAGTTTACTTTTGGCATGCCTTAGCAAAAATAAATGTGACTATATTTTGCTACTAAAACTGACAAAAAAAAACTTTCAGTTAACTTTGAGATCACTTGGCAAAAATAATTTATTTATGTGTAATGTGAGTAGACTTAATTTATTCTTAAATTGAAGAACTGTACATGAAGTTTACTTTTGACATACTTTACATTAAATAGTACACTGATGTATACTTTATGAAATGTGACTCCTTCAAGAAACATCTCAAGACATTTTTATTTGTGCAGACTTTTCCTTGATTTTCTGGAACTCCTGTGTTGTTCTCTGTGTTATCTTGACCTTTTAAGTATATATTTTATTGAGTATTGTTTTGATTGTTTAAGCGCTTTGTGACCCTGGTCTGGAAAAGCGCTCTACAAATATAATTTACTTACTTACTTATTTCACGTTCACTATACTACTTTTTATTTTGGCAACTGTATTATATCAAGGTGATCAAGAAGTAAACTGTGCAATGGATTATGACAGACGTTTGGTGAGATTGAACTGTTTAGTCTTGTAAAGCAATTGCTGAGCCAGAGTCTCACAGAATAAGTTCTGCAAATCAGCACAAACACTATGGAAACATGACCCAGTCCTTAACTGTCTCGCCTTTGATGTATGTATTTTGACAAAATATAGATATAACACTAGAATTGGTTAATTACAATAATTGGTAGTAAGTATGTAATTTATATTTATAAAGCGCTTTTCTAGACCAGGGTTACAAAGCTTTTTACTGTGTTTTAAGTAAACTTTTGTAAACTAAACTATATACTTGGGGTGTTAGTTAGTACATTGGTAGTATATAGGTAAGTATAATTTAAAGTATACTTCTGTAAAATGTAGCAATTTGTATAAATAATTATAAATGCATTTTAGTACAATTCAAGTATATATACCTTAGTATACTTACTACCTAATACTCGAGTATAGTTGATAAAATGAAGTGCAAGTATAATTGTTTTTGCTAAGGGAAACTACACATGACAAAATGATAGTATCTCTAATGAGCCATGGTTGGTCTTATTTCTCATTTCTCTTATTCATATCTACAATATGAGGAAACGAGTGTAGTGTTATTATTATTATGAAACATGGATGAGGTGTTGTGGCTTCAAGGCTCTATACTAGAATGTAAAGCTTTTCACTGATCAAAGTTTCACTCGATCATAGTAGCTTAACAGTGTCACAAAGAGGGCACAGAAAAGGATAATGCCCTCACAAAATAATGTTTGTTCTCTATTTTCAACTAAACATTCAAGGAAGTTATCAAGATCAAAATAAAAAGTCACAAATGAAGAATTTGATTAGCCAGACATGGTTGCAAGTTGAAACTTGTATTGCATAATTTGTTGTCTCTGGTGCCGCTCTGCAGCGAAGCATGCAAGGGTTGCAACATGTTTGGTCTTTCACCTTTCAACGTCATGTGTTTATGTATCTGCTCTGCTGGAGCATCAACCTTTGTTTAAGAGGGTCTGCAGAAATGTCCGACGACCCTTAACCTGACGACCCATTAAAAAAAAAGAAATTCAAACCAAACCTCGGATCTTTTCATTCTTTGACAGGACACAGCGATTACTATCTCCCCGCAGGTTTAGTGACTTCATAAAAGTATTTAAAACTTCAGAATTGAAAAGAATGAAACATTTTTTAAATAACTTTGACTCCAATATAATAATAATAATATTTATAAATTACAACGACATGAATTTATTGATTTTCTTGTTTCAATCAAAATAACTTTTATTATAATAATATTCCTAGCACATTTTTAATTGAATGAAGTGGGTTAAATTTGAAGTCCCTTTTTTATGTTTTAAGGTCAACAGCATGTGTAGCAAAAGAGAACTTTGAACCCAGAGATGTTAATGTGTGATTACAAATCTTGGGAGGACCCAGTTATCCAGACCAGGGCAAAGTGCAGCAAGGGGGGAAAATGAACCTTTTGACTACCTCGAGGTCAACTAATATTTTTTTGCTTGATTTTATTTTCATTATTTTATTTTTACTTGATTTTATACACTGTAAAAAATGGGGCCCCTTAGGAATTTATTTGCCCAACACTGAAATAAACTAACGCATATCATTGAATAAACAAGTTATGACATGTGAGGATAATTTTAAGAAAACAAAACAAAAACTTAATTTTTAAAAAATTATTTTTATGACATGTTTTATAACCATGTGCTGAGTGCAATCATCTTCTTCGTTTAAAAAGGACATAAAAAAACATGACTTTCTGAAAATGATTGATTTCTCATTTGGAAATATTTAATCCACTTGCAGACCTTCAGCACTTTATTGAATATGAGATAGAAAACAAACACAAAATGCAAGACTTTATTTACATGTTGTTGTGTAATCGGATTTGAGGACACTGCTATGAATCTGTCAAATATTATGAATGAGTCACTACAAGTTTTGTAATAGAATCTCAATCTTCTTGGCGTTGGCATTATCTAACGGCTAAGTTGTTGTTAAGACGTAGTTGTTGTTAATCATTCTTCAGATCTTTTGTGTGCGACTCATCCCCACACCATGTTACCAGGTACATCTGAAATTAGAATATCATGAAAAAGTTCAATATTTTTTGTCTGTCATTTCAGAATGTGAAACCAATATATTTTATAGATTCATTACACATAGAGTGAAACATTTCACATTTAGGGTTCTATCAAAGCATCCTGGGCTTCCATTACACCTGAGCAGCGCCACACGCTGATCATATACTTAACATACTTTTCAGAAGCCTGACAGTACTGTTTAAAGTATCCTTTTTTTTTGATTGGTCTGATGTAATATTCTAGTTTTCTGAGACAATGCATTTTGGGTTTTCATTATCTATGGGCCACAATCCACAACATTTAAAGAAATAAATGTTTGAAATTTTTCACTCTGTCTAATGAATCTATATAATATATAGGTTTCACATTCAGAAATGAGTAACAAAAAATATTGAACTTTTCATGATATTCTTCTTTTTGGAGTCGACATGTAATGTCTGACATAGATTTCTTCTAATGCTAATATAAAGCCACAACTTTGCACAATCAGCCTGTTTTGGTTATTTTCATTGTGTCTGTAATGTGATAAAAAAGGCAGCAGAACGCCAGAGGGAAAATTGGCAAGAGCTGACTTGTCTCTGTCTTTAGGTTTGCCCACTTTAGTAATGTTAATCTAGTTTGATAACTTTTGTCTATAAAAGTGAAATCATCTCCTCTCCTCTAAACTAGGTCAAAGTTCACATTCCTACAACACTGGGAACATTCTTCAGAGAAAAGAGACACAAACAAAAGTTGAAGCATTGGTAACCAGAACCAGAACAAAAAGACTTATTCAAATATTTAAAGAGCATTTTGGAAGTGAATGTATTTTTTTCTTCCTATTTTTGATTACACTTCAGACCTAGTGTAATCCGAGTTTGTACTTCACTCAAAACCTGCCCAGCAACTATTCAACACCACTTCAATAAGCTTTAAAAAAATGTGGCCAGCATATTCCGTTTTGTGAACCACTTAATCAACACAAACAAACCAAAGTATAATTTTGTGAATTTCTTTTTTTTTAAGATTTAAAGAACGATCAGATAAGATCATTTTATGCTTGACTAATGATTATTGATCCCTGACTCAAGGTCATGCTACCTTAAAAAATGGTTTGATTTCCAAATGTTCAGGCACGAGTCGAACAGGCACATGATGGGAGGCTGTGAGGTTTGACAAAGTCGGATAATATTTTAAACCAACAGGCTTTAGTGCTCAGTTAATCTATACTAACTACAAGCGCAAATGTCGACGATGTGGACTCATCACCTTTTAATTTGAAATGTATAATTAAGTGGTCTGGAACATACTGTATTTTTATAATATGATAAAATGGTTGACCTCAAAACAAAATTAATGCAGCTTAAATAAAAAAAAGGTTTTGTAATGTAATTAAGTATATTTCATACTAATAATAATTAACAATAATAAATTGTTAAAATACTCTAGACTATTATAAAATATAAGTAAGATTATTAAGTATCTTCACAGATGCCTAGTTTTTTATTCATTGTCTGAGTATATATTTCTCCTTAAAAAGATTGAATTAAATAAAAACATTTGTAAAAGAAGATTACTATTATATGAGAATAATGAAATGATAATAGACTATTTAGCTTGTTTTTTTTCATTTTTTTTTTTTTTACTTGATTTTATACACAGTATAGATCAGGGGTGGCTAAACTCAGTCCTCAAGGGCCGCAGTAGGTGCAGGTTTTTGTTCCAACCGATCAAGAGGGCACCTTTTGACCAATCTGTCAGTCTCATCGACATGTATACATAGACACCGCATCGACTCCACACTGACTGCTGTCGCCCACTAGAGCGGTGTGTATACAGGGCGGCCATCTTGGTACAGTGTCACTCGCTCCTACAGTGCATTACGTCTACAGAGGAATTCTGTGTTTACACTATAAAAGTGATAAATTGCTCATTTTTAAAGCTTTTTTCACGTGGTTTGTTTTTCAAACCTCAGACCAGATAGATATTCATTATTATATATATTTATATTATTATAAAACAACATTTTGAATATGATGAATTTTAAAGATGAAACAAATATGGACCAAACCGTTTGAAAATCGGTCCAGAATTCAGCGAATATTTGCATTTTAAGATTGAGACGTACCTCCTTCCCTGCAGTAGTTAATGCCAAGATGGTGGCGCTTTATACACATCTGTCTGCAGTCGATGCGGTGTCTATGTATATATGTCTATGGTTAGTCTGGTGTTGCTTGTTTTAGATGAAACCTCATTAGTTTAACTGTGCATGCTTGATCGTTGGAAGAAAACCCTGCACCCACTGCAGCCCTCGCGGACTGTGTTTGCCCACCCGTGTTATAGACAGTTTAAAATCTGCCCCCTGAGGATTTGAATTGCCCACCACTGCATTACTCCAACTCATAAGATTTAATAAAAAGGTCCTATGACATGTGAAGCATTTTTAAGAAAACAAACGAAAACCAAAAAGCATTTGTGGATTTATTTTATTTTTGGAACTTTTTAAAAAAATGGTTTCAAGTTGTAATCATCTACTGCCTTCAAAAAAACCTGCAATGCCAAAATATAAATATATTAAAACAGAACTTCCTCTAAAATGACTGTCTGCAAATCATTTATTTTATTTTTTCATATATATATTTTTTTAATCCATATTCATATATGCAGCACTGTAGTTTGCATGTAGATTTCTAAATGAAATATTCTAAACAAATTAATAATCTAACCTACTATCATAAGGTATAGTTGCTGAACTCGTTTCTATATACAATAATAGCTATAATTTTAATCAGAAAATAAACTAATCAACAAAAATAAATTCTACATTTTCTCCCTAAAACAAAGGCAACCCAGATAACTTTTGTCAAATTAAATTTGCCATACTATTGCAAACGCGGTTTTACCGCAGGATGTCCACCAGATGGAAGCAGAGGACCGTCACTGTCATGGTCGAAGCTTCCATTTTAAAGATTCACCAGGGTAGTGGTGTTCAGTGTGCAGCTTGTCTGTGATAACACCCTCATACCTATGAATTTAGATTGTATTAGCGTCCAGTGGCTCGCATGGTTCCAATGTTTGCATAGCTTAACACATTTGAATATTCAAGACAACAAAAGATTTGAATCAATTCTATAAATTGATTGATTATCTTATTAGGTATCAATTATTTAAGACTATGTAGTCGACAGTTGAAATATGGTGGTTTCTCTAAAATTTGAACAAAAAATAAAAGGCGTCAAGTTTTAATGGACTCTTGTTAATCTCCCTGCATCATTTCTGGCAGGCTATTTTAGGATAAATGGCTCTAATTAATTACATTAATTATGGCCAAGTTCCATTCATCTGGGTCAGAGCTGTGGTGTGTGCGTTTGTGTGTGTGTGAGTGCGAGAGTGAGTTCACTGGAGCGACTGGAACATTAATTAGAACAAGACCTCTATCCATGGAATCAGTTAAAACACTTCTGACAGGACAAACTGGCTCCAGGTTGTGACGCTGTAATCGGATAATGCTGAAAAAAAAAAACAAGCATCAAAACTTGTTTCATGGAAGTCTCTGTTATTTCCATGTTTTTAACCTAAATAACCCTTGTATTACATGTGTCAAATTGAAGACCCGGGGGCCCAAACTGGCTCGCAACCTAATTTTGTGTGGCCCTTAAGATACGGTATAGAGTTTATTGCTGTTAACGATAATACAGAGACTTCCATTAAGAGGAAAAAATGTCACAATCAGATTTACTGTTTAATATGAATGTTGTTATGCCTGTGACTTTGATTGTTAAAATATTTTGGCCTCTTGGTTGATTGAGTTTGACTTGAATCGTCCTTTACAATGCTGTCAATTCTAACATCTACATTTATTAAATGCCAACTAATTTGAAAACCCAACTCTCCTGACTCACATGTTTGAAATGTTAAAGTCTTCCTCTCCAAGATGCATTTTCTGATCTGATCTGAAGTGTTGTTTGACACGATTAATTCTCTCGTGTCTCCTGCTCCTCAAATCACGCCTGTCTTCTGTGAAGCTGACAGCAATGCATTGTAGAGATTTTTCATTGACAAAATTAAATTGATCAAAAAGAAAATCTGTGTGGAAACCCTGCTGTCTCTGAGCCCCTCTCCTCCTCTTGGTCTTCCTTCAGTGCTGTAATTCTGGGTGATATTTCGGCACTCGTGAACAAGATGACGTCCTTCCGTGTAGGCTTTTTATCAAAGTATTTGATGTAATTGGCCCCTGGGTTACCAATATGATAAACCTCTCCCTTTCCACAGGATTTTTCCCAATGCATTTAAACATGCCATTGTGGAGCCTTTGCTCAAAAAGCTAGGCTTGGACCCGACTGACCTCAGTAATTTCAGGCCTATTTCTAAGCTCCCTTTCTTGTCCAAGATCTTGGAAAAGGTATCCGAGCAGTTATCGTTGTTCCTGGATCAGAGCGACATTCATGAGAAGTTTCAGTCTGGCTTCCATAAACATCACTCTATGGAGACAGCCTTACTGAAAGTGTCCAGTGACATCATGATGTCGGCTGATTCGGGTCAATACACTGTTCTGGTTCTCTTGGATCTATCCTCAGCCTTTGAAACAGTCGATCACCAGATCCTGAAGGATGAAGTGGTACTTTCTGGGTCTGTGTGACAGTGATTCTCATCATAACTTTCTGGGCGCAGTTTCAGTGTATCTGCCAATCAAATAATGTCTGAATCAGCAGATCTGTTGTGTGGAGTCCCTCAAGGTTCTGTTCTGGGTCCTTTTATTGTTTTGGCTGTACTTGATTACCCTGGAAATCATTCAGAGATTTCCTGATGTTTCTTATCACATTTTTGCTGATGACATCCAGCTCTACTGCTCTTTTGATCCAACTGAGCCCCACCTTAGGCTGAACAGCTTAGTCAATTGTTTGCTGGCAATCAAATAATGGCTGAGTGAAAACCCTTTGCAGCTAAATGTGGACAAAACTGAAACTCTGGTGATTGCTACTGATGATAAAGTTCCAGGGTTGAGTCAGTACTTGGGTGACTTAGGCCAGTCTGTCAAACTGAGCCCAACATGATCTGGAGCTTGTAATCCATGCGTTTGTGTCTTCTCTGTTGCTCCTAAGCTTTGGAACGATTTTCCTCTCTCTTTGCGCTTGATGGAGTCTACTGACTCTTTCAAGAAACATCTTAAGACGTTTTTATTTGAGCAGACTTAGGCTTAGAAAAATCTCTAAACTTGTGACCCTGGTCTGGAAAAGCGCTATATATATACAAATTACTTTCTTACTTACTTACTCATCATGACCATGTTTTGAAGTTATTACGTAATATAGTTCACCCCCCGTCTGAAATCTCAGCGAACGAGAGGCTACGAGAGTGGAATCCATTATTTCCTGGGGTTCACTCCTCCTTGTTTAACATCGAGTCCCTTGGAGGTGGAGACTTCTGGGATTGATGATGGACATTGAGGATCCTTGAAGGGCGGGTCTTAAGCACACACATTACTTTGTGGTTTAGTTCTTATAGGGCGACTAATATCTAGTTTTATTAATTTTGTAAATGAGTGAAGGAAACACTTTTTAAATATGTTGCGGCTTCTTTCTTCTTTCACAGGTTGTTGAGGTTTGTTTCGGGTCGCGGCGGCCTTGGCCTGCTGGCGGTCAGAAGGGCTTGTGTTCTGTCCCGCTCTTCCCACTCGTCACCACAGATCAACTATCGACCCATTAAGAAAGTGATGGTGGCCAACAGAGGTGAGTCGCACATCAGAAGCAAATAAAACAAGCATTAGTAAGTTGATGTGGTAAATGGAAGATGGAACATTAATAGATTTTAACATGAAAAGGATGCAATATTATGAATGCCTCACAACATAAATGAACACACAACAACTGTGTCAGGATTATAAAGGAGCAAAATGAAGATTACATCTTGTATTATCTGCCTGCCTCTTAAGTGCTTTCTTTTCCCAGCGAGATTGTCTACTCGGCATCTTGCTGTTAAAAGCAGTGCATCTTCTGTTATTCCAGCTTCCCGTAGTTAATTATCTGAGAGAAAAAAGGAGAGTACTTGCAAGAATGAATATTAAATGTCTTATGCATTATGTTTCAAGATGTTTGTTGAAGCGGCAAGTATTTACAAAGCATTGATAGAAAAACAGAAAAAGGAAAATTAATCGAAACTAAAAAAGTTGAATAATCTTTGAAGGGAAAAACATCTTCAAAATGATAGAGAACAATTTAAATATACGTTTGTGTTTTTGTTGTTACTTGTTTGATTATAATAAATATAATGAAAATCTGAATAAGTCCTAAATTTGACATCCGACTCGGTAGATAAACCTCTTGGAGTTGACTTTAGTTGAAAAGTTGTAGATTTTGGAGACGACTGTAGTTGACAATAATATTAAGAATAAAAGTCCAATCTAATTCAAAGTTATTTGACATAAAGCCAAAAATATTTAAGAGAAAAATGGACATCAACAAATGGTGCCAAAGGTTGTGAGGCACAATGGAAAAATGGGAATAATGGCATAAAATATTGATTCTGATGAAAGCTGCTTAAATTGTCTTTATTGCCCAACAATCATGGTGGTAAATTTGATGGAGTTAATGGGTTAGTTTTTCTCGGTCTGTAACAGAAATTATAGCTATTTTTTGACGTGACGTTCGTATATCAATAAGGTAATTTAATAAGTAATAAGTTTTAAGGATGGAGTATAAATCATTCAAATAATAAAAATGTAGTGTTCGTCCTTGAGGATTAATCAAGGTTTTTTTTTTTTTAATTTTAATTCAAGGTAATTTTAAACTGTGTCTGAAAGTAGAAGAAAAAGCATTTCCAAAATAGATGACCAGTTAAAGGAACGGCTTGTGGTAGCAGGCAATGCTACTGTTGAATTATTGAACAGCTCTTGTATCCAGGGATCATTTAAAAAGGAAATATCTTTTCATTTGTGATATTATTTTCATGCCTCGTGGTGCAGTTTTCTGTCACCTACGGAACATGTTGAATAATAGTCGTAATGATAATGTGCTCACTTATGTGACACGGAAAACACTTTAGCCTTTTAGTCTAATTGGTCTTTAGATATCCTGTGATATGATTGTGCCGTTATTGTGACTCCAGCTGTTAATGGTGGCTCGTACAACAGCACTTAATCTCCAACAAAAAAAACGAAAGCTCAGTCACAAACACGCATGTAGAGACGGTTGAACACAGATAAAACCGGGCAAACACAAAAACACACACACAGGTGCAGGAGTAGTGGAACCTTTTCATGTTTCTCTCACTTGACGTGCAATATGTGCACAAATAAATGCATGATAAAAAACACAAATGTGGCCAATACAACAAATCCACACTGACACAGAAACACAAAAACTGACACACTTGCACTCACAGACTTGCTTGTGGACAAGTCAATAAAATTAAAAACCTAACTAACTCTACAGTAGGTGGCAGCAAAAACAAATGTGGACGTAGACACTAACCTTTTTTTTGTTCTAATCACCATTTGTCATCCGTTCCAAGTGTGTTGAGCAGTGCTTTGTTATTTAAGGTTTTTATTATTACAGTGCAAAGGTTCAATAAAGGAATTTTATTCAGATCAATGTATTCATCAACCAATTAATCTCAGTCCATCATATTATGCAGGTCTGGCCTGCTGTAGAGGAAACGAGTGATATAATCTATTCTATCAAATGCTGTATTGCACAAGGACACACACGTTCATGCTTGTGTCTGGTCCTCAGGTGAGATAGCGATCCGTGTGTTCCGGGCCTGCACTGAGCTCGGCATCAGGACGGTGGCTGTGTACTCGGAGCAGGACACTGGGCAGATGCACAGGTAATGGCAGTAGCTGAAATAAGCTTCAGCAACTTCTTATCATAGTTTATTTGTTTTTAAATCAAAATGGCTTATTAGTAACACCAGCTCTACGTTTATACATGTTCATGGAAGAATAGGCTTTTTTCTGTGGCTAAAGTGTATTTTATTGTGATTTTTGTTATTGTTGTATTGTCCACAGACAAAAAGCAGATGAGGCTTACCTGATCGGGCGAGGTCTGCCACCTGTCGCTGCGTACCTGGACATTCCTGACATCATTAAAGTGGCAAAGGTACACACATACGAGCGCTCATAATTGGTCATCTCCCCATTAGGCTGACCTTTAACTTGTGTCACAGTTTAACTATTCCGTTTAGTTTTTTTATAGCCAATAATTGGGTCCTTTTTTTGCCAGTGACTGCTGCTCAAATAAGCCTTTCTTTGCTCGAGTGTCCAAAAATATCATCCTGTGCTCATCCTACATTTACTTTAATAAGCGGTGAAGAGATGAAATGTCTTGGAATCCATATGGCTAACCCCAATTTGTGCTTCCCACCTAGCTTCATATTTCGATCATACAGATTATTATTTTGTCTGATCAAATCTGTTGATTCTTCAGTCATTGATAGGCTGCCAGGGCTGTCCTGATGTGTGTGCGTTTCTGTATGATTCTGACACTTGGCTTCAGTGTTAATCTCTCCAGCAAGTGAACGCATTTCTCTGCGCCCGGGATGCCCCTTAATTAAAGTCTGTGGAAGCAGTGGCAGATACCCATCAAGAGACGTCTCTAACTGGACCCACTCTCTGCAGTTCTGCTTATTAAATAGAAAAATATCTGGTCACCCTATATGGCACCGAGTGTTTAACATATTTTGATGCTTATGTCATCGTAACTGGTGGACCCACCTGAAATAAGGTCTGTAATCTTGACAGGACAACGATGTGGACGCCATCCATCCTGGTTATGGCTTCCTGTCGGAGCGCTCAGACTTTGCCCAGGCCTGCCAAGATGCTGGTGTGAGGTTCATCGGACCATCTCCGGAAACTGTTCGCAAGATGGGTGACAAAGTGGAGGCTCGCGCAATCGCCATCAGTGCAGGTAACACTGACACATTGGGAATTAAAAGGAAAATCAACAAGTTATACTGAAATATATCACAATATTTGTTTCACAATACTTTTACAATATTCGACGGCAATGTAAAATGAACGTGCAACCATTTACAGTATTTGGTAATGTGTTTAAATTAAACTTCCGGCCGCTAGTTGTGACCTCTTCCGCAGCTAAGAAACGATAAAATCCCGATGATGACTGAGAACGAGAGGATACAGTCGACTCCAGCAGCTTAAAGTTGATGTTTGGACATATTTCGGTTCCAAAACAAATTAAATCAGTTAGAGTCAAGTACTCATCCTTGTTCCTTCAGTATTGCAATACATCTTAAAATATCATATTGTTGTCCCTGTAGCTTGTATCACCAGATTCTTGAAAATGCACTCCCCTAGACTTGCATATTGAAGCGCGTCGATAATATAATGGTGTGCTTTGCTTAACTTTTCAAGATTGAACCTGCTGTTACTGAAAGAAAGGTGTCAAAATGTTGGATATGTTGCTTTAACACAGTTGAAACACAACACTTGTACTAGTCATGTGAGGAATTAATCTCTGAAAATGTTTATTAATCTCTAACTGTTTAACAGTAGTAGACAACAATAATAATGAAGTCTCAATGGCAATGTCTGACTTGTTTGAAGGAAGTGATGGATGGATATTATTTAAAATCACAATGTGATGTGGCTGTGATTTAAACAAAAAAAAAAAAAAAAAAAAAAGGTGTTTACGCAGATAAATCAATCTTCATAATAAATCCTTTATTTTCAACACGATTAACTAATTTGCAGCTCAAATAACTCAATGTGGCACAATTTCCACGGAATGTGTTGCCTTGTAGTGTTGAGTGTTCAAATGTGTAATAGAATAATATTTGATGTAGACATGAATAAAAAATACTCTATCAGCAGAGTTATGATGTTGTTTTGACACCCCTGGTTTAGACCAACCAGAAAAAGCAAGAACAAGCTCACGGTGTCCCCGGTAAGAATGAAATGTAATTGCTGTTTAATTTGAAAGCAGGTTAAGACTTGACGTGTTGTGAATGTTTCATTTGATAATTGGATTTCTGTGAACTCTGCTAATCAAGATGAACTGTTGAGACACTTTTACACATGGATGCTGCAAATAATACACCCAGAGCAGCAGAACATGCAAGATAAATATTCCACTATTGTAAAGTTACTGACATTTAATTCTCAGAACAAGTCGTGTCTCTTCTGAAATGAGTGCAATCTCTCGGCTTTGGTTTCCTCCTCGGTGTGTGATCGACGAAGACAGTCAGTATATTTGTCAGCGCACACAATGTTCTCAATAATTTAAAAGCAACAAATGCCAGCAATTGTTTGTTTTTCACAATTGATGCAGGCTTTCTTCCTCTTTTTGAGGTTTTTGGTTGAAAAGGGGAGTATTTCTTTGAGCTATCCATGCTGCTGAAATGACTGTTCACAAAGGAAATTGACATGCTGTCATTTCCTGAATTCATTTCTATTCTTGTTTTTCCTCGAAAAAACCTCTTGGTCAATTTGTCTCCTGGCCTATAAACAGTCTGGTTCATTGGTCAAAGAGTGATGCTTTCATTTGTCTTCGTCCATTAATTGTATTTAATTATCTATTTAAAACGTCCCTCGACCAAATCACTGTGGATCTGGTTTTGCCTTGAGGCGCCTATGACCTTAAAACCTTATACTCTGTTTGACTTTGTTGCTGTTATCTTGACATCTTCTTTGACCATTTGTTTAAAAAACAACAACTGTTGGAGAGGAATTCAGTACAAACGATGGTTACCAGTCATTGTTCTCTGGTCTGCTGTAAATGCTTGTATTGTTTTGGTGAAAAACTTCAGTCGCTAAGAAAATAAATGGCCATACAAATGAAAAAAACGATACAAATATACAAAACAAACCATAGATAAATATTCACCAAAAATAGGAAATATAAACGGATGAAGAGGCACTCAAGACTCAATATATCTAATCTTTTGAAACTGCTCTACTTCTCTAAAAACTTTTCAACGAAGGGGAATAAAGAATTCTGCTAATTGGTGAATAACTCACCTTTTACCTGTCAAGGTGTGCCAGTGGTCCCTGGAACAGACGCCCCCATCTCCTGCCTGCAGGACGCCCATGCATTCGCGACGACCTATGGTTTCCCGATCATCTTCAAAGCGGCGTATGGTGGTGGAGGACGAGGCATGAGGGTGGTCCGGGAGTATGAGGTGAGCACAGATCCATGCTTGGAAGTGAGCGTTTCATTTGTCTCACTGTTGCTGCTCTTGTGTGGTCCAGGACATTAATGGAGTAATTAACAAAGCAAAAGGAAAACAATGAGATAATAATTGCTTCAATCTTAAGTTTGCCAACTGGTGAAGACATTTGTGAGAAATATTAACATAAAAATGAAGGGGTAGTTGAGATTGTCATCTGTAGGAAACTTTTGCTGGACTTTTTAAAAATGTAGTCTTATTTTTTATTCACATTTCCTATATCATAGTTGAAATTAAATTGGTGTTTATTTAATGGACTTGGTTAGTTTGAGTAACTTAGTGACCTAAAGCTGATTTTCTGGTTTTATTTTGAACCAGCTTGCTCAACCTGTACGTTTGAAGGGAGCTATTAGACAGACCAGTGTCCTCTAGACGACCAGATGATTAATGTAGAAGTGGCCCTGCTTGTCGCACCCGTGTTCTTCATCATCTGGCACCAAGTCTCTCCATCGCTTCCTCGTCGTCTGCTGCAGGGACTCGTGAAATCATTGTCTGCATGTTTCACTTTCTGACTCAACAAACTGAGCATAGTCGCTGATTTGAGTCACTGATGCCCCAGAGCCTGTGCATTTGTCCAACATGGAGAAGAACCCAGCAGTGGTCGGGTCAGGAAATTCTATCTCAGTTTTTTTGACTTACTAATGCAGTTAAATAAAATCAAGTAAAAATGGGTGATACAATAAAATAATGTTGAGGAAAAGGGAAGTTAAGAACATATGTTCCACAACTGAATTTATTAATTGACATTTCCAAAAAGTAATGTAGCCTCTATAGGGATATTTTGAATCAATGAGCGGCGCAAACTCTTCTTAATCCTATTTATTGCTGAAATAAAAGATTATTATTGATGAAATGTTCCTATATTAACTCTGATTATATAACACATTGCCCCACATGTCACAGTCTTCGATGCAAACACTGGCGTTCTTGTACCACAAAACTGAATCACTAAAATAAGACTGGTCAAAGGCTGTTTTAAGTGAAAATTAATATTTATTTATGCTTGACAATTGTGTTTTCTGAAATTGTCTTATGCCATTTTTATTTATTCTAAAGAAGGGGAATACATTTTTGTTGACTGCTTATTACAATTTTTGATCTATTAATATTAGCACTTTAGATAACCAGACTGTGAAAATCGGTCCAAAATGTGCTTTATTAATTCTGTATTTTCATCATGTAATTTATATATATCATTCGTATTCAACTTTTGGCAGAAGAAAAAGTATTGGAGTGGAATCTGTAATTTTTTTTTTCTCAGCCTAAAAATGGTTTGAAGTTCCAGTTTGAAGAGCTTGTTGACAAATGTAACATTTTAATCCATCGTCATAAACCTGAACGTTTGATTATTAAGCTGCATTATTTATGCATTTTTTTTATCCACTCTTCCTGCTCTAAAATGCATGTGAAAACATAAAATATTTTTTTAAATCTATTTATAATTAAGAATAACCACCACTGAAATGTCCTTCACGGTAATTTCAGTTCTCATAAAAAAAAGGGTGTTGAAAGTTACGTTAAAACTCAACCTAAATTATATTACTAAAGTAAGGATGTAATAAAATAATGTGTGAAAACTGGCCAAGATAAACCTATTGCTTATTAGAGACAATTTCCATCAGCGTATATTTTGAAATCTGTACTCCTGATTTTAATCTTTAGTCCTCAATGACACATTTGACCCTCGATGTCTCTGAAGGAATGAGGGTCAAGAGTACGGTACACTGCCCCGCCTCCTCTCCCCTAAACAATATGACAAGTTCAGATAAGAGTCAAGACCTTGACTCGCCTGAGTTCTGGCTCTGCTCCACTCATGTATCACTCTCCCACAGGGGAGGTGGATGTGTCTAACAAATTGACACGGCTCAATAGAAATGTGCTCCGAGTCAAAAACCACCAGTAACTTGACTTAAAAATGTTCTTCCTTTCCACATGCTTTTGATAGTGAAGACCGTTTAATTACAAGGGATTTGTATGTTGAAATACTTTTTTTAAATTTTTTTTTAATCATATTTTCCTTATTTTTACATAGTTTAATTTATTTTTCTTTCTGGTTTGTAATTACTGTTCAAAACAATCCAACATCGTTTAGCCATTTAAATCGCGGCCTGAACAAAAGTACATTCACCAAACTGTCTGTAATGGTATGAGTCTGATATTGTTTTTATTTTGCACGCTCAATATATCTTAATTATTTCTGTTTATTCTCCTTGATCAAAAACTCAGCAAGCAAATTACATACATTTAATAACTTATTATTTGAATGGTATCGAAAGTCTCTCTATGATTGTTTAAAAATATATGTTCCTTAGCTTAAAAATGAGCTTCTTTATATGTCACAAAGTATTTGTTTTTGAAAGACTTGACATGACAAAAAACGTATATTAACAAACAAACATTTAGCAACGAGTCATTTAAAAGTAAAAAAAAAATTATTGGCAAGAGTAAAGGAGGTCAAACTTTTAGGATTGAAAAGACAAAGAACACCCACAGCAAAAACAATTTTGAAATAAAAAACAAAACGATGGTAATTAATATACCCAAATTAAACTAAAAATTACCCCTGGAAAAAACCCCACTAAATCTAAAAACCACTGTGAACTAGATGGAAGCTTGGGTGATTGCCAGTGAAGAGGAAGATGACGGCAAAATGTCAAATCTTCTGTGTAGCTTAATATAGTTGCATGATGTGAAGGGATCGGAGATATGGAGAATATTTTTCAAGATTGTCTCAAGTAAGTTTGCCAGCAGCCAGACAATGAAGGGTGGGAACAAATCCTGTAAACTACATCGCATGGTGCATTATTACAGTAAATCATAACATCAATACATAACTGTCTGTGGAAAAAAGGTCACGATATCTACATTAACGATAATCTACTTAGATTTGAGCCAACTATTCAGCAGGTGGATTTGGTCCCCTGTCCTCGAGTTTGATCCATTTACTGTACGCTATATTTCACATTGAAACATGTATTTTCATTTACGACAGTCTTTTGTGTTTTTATGGCATACTCTTGTGTTTCAGGAACTGGAGGAGAACTACCAGCGAGCGTACTCCGAGGCACTGACGGCGTTCGGAAATGGAGCCTTGTTTGTGGAGAAGTTTATTGAGAAGCCGAGACATATCGAAGTGCAGATCCTCGGTTCGTGTTGCATCGAAACCTTCAATTTTAACAACCTTCTTTTTTTTTATAACCAAACATTGTGCAAGAAATGTGTGCAAGAGAATTTCCAACAATAACAATGTTTTTGGGGATAATTATTACTTTTCTTGTTATCAACCGACAATACGTATACAATCTGTCTGTGTGCCAGTGATAAAAGAATGAATATTCTGTCTCGTCACCCTGTGATCTTTTTCCTCCAGGTGATAAATATGGAAATGTCATCCACCTTTACGAGCGAGACTGCTCCATTCAGCGAAGACACCAAAAGGTGACGTCCCAACTTTGAAATACAATTAACCGTAATTACTGGCTGAATTTTCAAATGATCTTTTGTGGCTGTTTCGCACTTTTACCAAGATTAAATGGAAGAGAAAACTGATTTTGTGCCCTGAATAGATATTTTTTAATTTGGTTAGTATTCAGGCGATTTGTTTCAGCTAAAACTTATGATCCCAAAGGGAAATGTTGTTGATAGCAACTGTCAATCATTTCTCTGGTAGCCCGATCTGAATGCAAAACTGAATGAGCTTCACTGCATATTTAAACCAGACTTTATAGATGAACAGCAGCTCTAAAAAAAAACTTGGTAATCTGCAGCAGCAAATGCATAATAACTCAAACCAGTAACAGTTTTCCAAAGTCTGATCATGAAACATTAAGAATAGTTGTTTATATTACCGTAATAAGATGAGATTTAATTTGAGTCATTACTTGTATATATATTTACATTTTAATATATTAAAAAGATAACACTGGAATTACTTCTAATAATAATCAGTTCTTGTTATTAGAAACTTTACAGTAAAGTGTTTTCTTACTTACTTTTTTGGACTTATCAGTTGAATGAAGCTAATCATAAAGACAATTTTACTTCAAATAAAAACAGAATACTTCTTTTAGATTAAGTTAATTTTGAATAGTCAATTATTCTGTGAGAAACCCTTTTTAATGACAAAGAGAATTAAATTAATTATGAATTGTCACATCTATCTATATTGGTTGACTCTTTTTAAAAACCTGGTCCAACAGGAAGTGGCAGCGGAGTATATGCATCTGCCCAAACACTGAACAAAGATTACATTCATGGAGAATGATAAAATGTCTACTCTGCCTCATTTTGATCACTTTGTTCCTTCTTTAATCAAATTACAGCTGATAATCACGTTAGCAGCCGCAGCGGATTTTGTGAAAACTGCTGTGCTTTGATTCCGAATCCATCTTCGTCCTTAATCTTACATCTTTTTCAATCACACAAGCTAGATTTGAGGCTGGTTAGAATAGACGTGGAACACTGCAGATAACACTGGGTTATTTTTAGCTTCTTGGAAGTCATTTTTTTTGTTACTCTTTAACAGGCATTTGGTATTTTTTTATAGGTTCATAATAGGGCTGTAGTGATACACTAATCTCACAATAAATATCTATACCAGATATTTCGATACACTTCCACCATTTTCTGAACCGTTTTAGGGACACTGAATTCTAGGGACATCTTGGGATTGTGCCACTATCTTATAATTTGAATAATAGAACTGAAAGACATAATGTATCTAAACATCAACTTTTAAAAGCTGCTTGAGTTGACTGTATCCTCTCGTCCTCAGTGATCCTCGGAACTTTGTTGTTTCCTTAGCTTCTGAGGACAAAATTATGACTGCCATGTCATGTCTGTCATGTGTGGCAGGAAGTTTAATTGCAAGATGAACTTAATGGCTTAAATAATTGCACGTTAGTTTTACATTTTTTAAATTGGATTACTTTATTTTATAAACACTGTAAATCATAAAATAATGATACATCTCACAACCCTAGTTTACATGTGGACCATGTACTGGTGGGAAAATGAAAATAATCTTTTCAACTAATTTGTCACTAAGAATTTGATTAACTCATGTTGCCTTCTGCCTTATGTCTTAATATTTAAATGTGGTCAGCAATATTGTGTAGTGCAGGATACATATTCATAACTATTCAAGTAAACCAGGCGTCTAATACGATAAACATGAATGTTTTCAGGTCGTAGAAATTGCACCTGGTTTCCAACTGGACCCCCACCTGAGGGACCGTCTTCATGCAGACTCCGTCAACCTGGCCAAGCAGGTAAGCTCTGCAGGGATTTGTGGCATCTGACGGTCGAGTGAAGAGTGATGATGTGAATGATCATCTGAAGCACCCTTGACACGCTGACAGACGTTGTGGCACGAATGAGCGAGTCTGAAGCCTTGTGTTGTGTCCTTCCTCTGCTCGTTACTTTTTACGTTCGTGTGATCATCAGAATGACAAACGGCGTTTCTTGGTGTTAAGATGACAAGCAACATCCAAAATGGTGACGCTGCATTGATCAGCTGTCAGAGCAGGATTTCCACAAATGTATTGATGTTTGAAAGTCTTGTTTTAATGAGGTCACTTCCTGGGTGAGGGTGACCAAATCCACCTGTTGAGGGGTCATGCAGGCAGTGTTGATTTTGACCGCCAGTTGTCTCCTTGTCTTTTTACATCACACTTTCTATTTCGACCAAACACCAATTATAGCTGCAACCTGCCCAACTTTAAATAAGTTAACTTCTCTCTCGGTTCACTTGTACAAGACTAAAATGCTGTGACACGTTGTCTAGCTAAACATGCGCATCAGAACAGCTACGATTACTATACCACAGGAGCAACAACCAACACACAGGCTTTGCGGTCTATCATGGCAGCTCAATACTCCTCTATCTTTGCATCTTCTTCGTCTTTAATCGTCAACCTAGTCTATCAGAGAGCATTTTGTCATATTTGAACTGTCTCCTCTCTGTTAGAATGTCCTACAGAAGAATGTTGCCAGTGGCGGGCAAGTTATGGGGGCCTAGAGTGTATATCGCATTGAACATCACAGCTGTGTCCAAAGCCTTTGTTATCTCTGCTGCTGCTATGAGTTCCTGGTTGGAAATTTGCTGAAGTGAATGATGCATGTGACATCTCACTGACAATCCTTGTGTTTGGAAACTGATTCCGTCTTAACCAGTTCACTGGTTGATCCGCTCACCACGGACACATGCCATCAGCCACTTCTGCTTCCTTGGAGAACCATCACGTTTGAATATAGTTTAAAAAGGTTCAATCTCTCCTCTTGACAATATGTATGTTTGCACGCATGTGTGTAATTCATCTTTGTCCTAAAATGGGCTGCAAGAATACTCACGATGAGCCACATGTGAGCCCTTGGACAGCACCGTAATTATGTCTTCTCTGGTATTAGATACACGGTTTTAGGAGTTTGCTGTTTATTTAATGCGGGGTCACTAAGATCTCCTATAGGGCTGTTGCGATGCACTAGTCTCACTATTTATTCATTGCTCAATACGATTCGATACGATTTATCTTGTTACACGTGTCATTTTCTGAATGATTTTAGGGGACATTTATTTCAAGTGACATACAGTGATTGTTATTTTAGTTGAATTAATTAAACTGAAAGCCAAAATAAACATCAGCTTGAAATGCTGCTGGAGTCTATTGTATCCGCTCGTCCTCATTCATCGAAACGATCACACAGGATTTTTAATGTTCCTTTAGCTGTGGAGGTTATAATGACTGCTGCCATCTTGTTTATTTTAATTGTAAATGTAAACAATATTATCGTGACTTTTCTGTGTTGAGTTTGTATGTTTTCTCCATGTTGTGTGGTTTTACTCCGGACACTCCGGGTTTCCTCCCACAGTCCAAAAACTTTCATTTTGATTGGGAACTTGGTGACAAAAAAATCAATGAATGAATATCGGTGTATCCATTTTTTTCTCACACCCCTATTATCCACCGGGTGCTGTGGTGTTTGTGCAAGCGCTGGTGCTCGTCATACTGCTGAATCAAACTGACCGAGGTTAGTGATGTGCACGAAGTTGGTGGAAATCACTAGTGAGTTAAGATGTGTACGATGTGACTGCTTATGTGCAAGAGTGTACACTAAAGGTAAAAGGTGTGGAACTCCAGGATTAAGGTGTAATCCAGAGGCCGCAGACGATCATCGGAGATAAGGTTCTAAAAGGTCTCAGGGTGAGTGGAAAGGGGTAGGGAGCGTGCATCAGTGCGTAACTAAGGCGTCTGAATGCACTTGCTTCATGTCTGTTGAGAAGAATGGGCTCTTGCAGTGAAATAACGGGTTATTTTCCTTAGTTTCTCTTATGATTTCATCATGCATGTGTCAAATCTAAGGCCGGTAAGGTTAAGGTAAATTAAAATCAGAAATCAGAAATCCTTTATTTGTCCCGCTAGGGGAAATTCGGTTTAAACAACAGCAAGAGCAATATACCACAAATAAAAACACCCAGAAATAAAAATAATAAAATGAAAAAAATCTAAATAGAATAGATTGATGTATTTTCCGCACTATAAGGCGCACTAAAAAGCCTTTAATTTTCTCAAAAAACGACGCCTTATATATGAACATTACCTGGTGGGTGACTTGTTTACAAACACTTTAACGACTCTGTGCCGGCTGAGCCGACATGCTGTGGGCGGGATTGTGTCATCATGCGGTGGGATTAACGACGCCGGCACATCATGGAGTGAGATTACTGCCACCGGTTTGAGCGAGTGTGTCTTGGTTGTTGTACACTCAAAATCACTCTGCTGCGCCCCAACCAGTCACACACACGTGCGTTCAACATGTCATACACGCGCGTTCAACGTGTGTGTGCACACAACACTAGTCTCGTGCGCTGCTGCTTGAAGCTTTTTAAGCATCATTTGAACATCGTTTTCATGGGAGTGAACAGAGTTGTCAGAACGCTTAATAAAGTTTGACTTCATCTGACTGTTTTGTTGACGTTCCCTTTAGCACAGCTTTATCTAGTGAATGCATAACGCAACCCCAGTCAAACGTTTGACTGTATCTTTTATTCTATGCGCCTTATAATCCAGTGCGCCCTATTTATGAAAACCGTTCAAAAATAGGCCATTCATTTAAGGTGAGCCTTATAATTCGGTGCGCCTAATGGTGCGGAAAAAACGGTATATATTGATAGTTATACAGAGTTCAAAACGATAAAACTGGTGTTAAGGTAAAGGATTTTGAGTTTGGTGAAAAGACGACAAACCCATAAAGGATTATGATGGATGTAAAGTGTAAATGGAGTTTCAAAATAAGAGGCATACTTCCTCTTATTGTCCGTTTGGTAAATGTACATTTTGTTTGACTTCAGACTAAGAGTGCTAAAAGGTTATGAACCCTATTGGGATTGGCTTCAACGTCCCTGTGTTGGATTATGGATCACAGTCGTGCCCTTTGACCAACGCTGTCATCTCTTACCCATTTTTGTCAAAGCTCAGCAGCAATTAAAATAATTTAGTTCAACTCAGAATGGAAGTCTATCAATATTAATGAGATAATCTCCACGCAACACATCTGTGAAGACGTTTCCTTTCCGACTCTGTACAACCCTGGCACGAGACAGCTGTGGAAGTCTTGCTAGTAATAAGCGTCCAGATTAAAGTTTTTTTCAGGTTCTGGCAATTGCAGTAGACACCGTGTTCTCATTCTCTCTGCAGCGGTCTGGCAGCAGCACTCCTGTTACAGGACTCCAGCAAACAGACAAGACAATGTGTGTGTTATCTGGTGAACTTGTCCTTAACCGCTCGTGTGTATTTGAGACTGGTGTGAGGAACATTGGCATACGTCAAAATTAGACTTGTGCAGCCTTGTGATGTTTGTCGGCTCAGTAAAACTGCTGTGGTTCAGAATTCAAGTTAGCCAGTAGCCTGTCTGCGGGCTCTAAATGATCAGGCTAATTAGCTCAACACTTGTCGTGGTGTGTGACGGGGATGACAAGTAGGTGTGTGTGTGTTTGTGTGTGTGTATGTGTGTGTTTTTCAACAAGGCCTCACCATCTGCTTCTTTGTTTTTTGACTCGTCTGTGCTTCATCAGCACACCTACAATGACTTAGTATCCCTGAGATTAGATTTTAAAGTTTTCTTTCGTATTTATTGGCTAACTAAACATTGTAGCTGAATTCTTAAAAAAAAAGAAAGGTGTGTAAAAGTGTCTTTATGTAAATATTATAATTAAACATAGAAAATGGGTGGAAAAAATATTAGGGTACTCTTTCTGTAACCTTTTAAATAAAGTCACTATTGGTGTATTCTGGGCAATATTTAGAAATATTCTAGAGATATTTGAACATGTTTAATGGACACTTTTCTAACCTGTTAAAAGGGTTTTGAGAGGATTCATGTCTTTCATCCATGTTGACGCCCACCTGCTTTTCTTCCCAGCAGGAGTCAAATTGTTCAGTCTTAAACTGGATTAGTTGTTTATGTTCTCATTGAAGATTACACCCACGTGGATTTTTAATCCTCATTCAGTATTAAAGTGATGTTCACCCAAAATTTAAACTTTTTCTACTCAACCCTTTTTTCGACTAAGGGTTGGGAATATTTTCAGACTAATCCGTTTTTCTTGAGTTATAGGCAAAAAAATACGTCCATTTATAGAGTGACTGGAGCTCAGTGGACAAACTAAAAAATGATGCTTAAAAACATCAAAATACCTCCATAGTGCTTGTATTTCTTGCTTAAGTTATAAATTGTTTTCCACGAGACATTGATAAAATATTATCTCTAGAGATTGATGTCGTATTGGGGGATTTAAAGAATAGAAGACCTGGAGGATTGAGTGGCCTCAGTCCCCTCAGTCAGTCACCATGACAATGCTGAGCAGTGAGCTGGCATCGCCGACTGAAAGCAACTTCTAATTCAGATTGACAAGAAGTCCCGCGAGTTCCTGTCTGCTGCAAACATCGCCACGATTAGCTCCATAAACAGCCGGCGCGTGTCTCCAACTGTTTGTTCCACTTTTTACTCCAGAACTTCCTGCCCTGGAAACATATTTATAGATCCATCTGGAAGAGTGGAAGGGAAACGACCACATAGTTTTTATCATTTATAACATGCAAACACGAGTAGATAAAGCTATTGCTCTTCATCTACTCTCTTTATAGCTTTTGCTTTGATCAATTCCTCTCAGAATGAAGACAAATTAATTATTTTGCTTAATTGTTTAGTTTAATGTAACATTAATATTTTGGTGACACTGAGGATGGGCTGGTCAACTGCGTAATTCATTATATATATTTTTTGTGTGTGCGATAAAGGAAGACGGCTAAGGTTAGACAAAGGAATTGTAACTGTAGGTTGTGATAAAATTTTAATTGCATTTGCTCAATATTTTTTATTATAGGTATAGCTTTGCACTACATTTAAAAAATGCAATGAGCTGAATAACACCGTTATTCATTAATAAATCCATTTGTACTCCACTTGTCTGTTCCAGTCCTCTGTTCCTGCAGCTTCTTCAATTATGCTGCGTCGTTGTAACCACCGATCTTTCCTCACAGTTACATTGTTGGTGTTTCTAATCTCTAATTCTCAGTTCAAGAAAGGTTTGCAGCTGAGGGTGGTTGGATTGAGGGTCACAAGGATGAGACAATAATGGAGGGATGAAAAGCAGGCTGTGTCTTGGACAGTTCAGGACATTGGGATGAAGGGCAAAGGGAGGGAAGATGAGGAGAAACAACTAGCCGGCTGTAAATGAAAAGGGGAGAGAAAATCCTTGTAGGTGAACATTGTGGTCAGAAGGTTTGAGGAGCTGATGCAGGGGTGGAATCGATCGTTTCCTCCAGCTGGAAGTGGAAATAAGAGCTGAGAGGAAGATGGAGGGATGAGAGGAGAGATGGTGCGGCAATGATGCTAACGAGCAGTCAAAGGCATTGAATTATTAATGCTGAGGAACAAACTGCTGCACTTTACGATGGTTTTGAAAAATGTTAATTGGACTGAAGAGCCAGGTAAACCTTTACAGATGCTAAGCTAACGAAGGCAAGTGGTTACCAGGGTTGTAAATATGGATCTTATAGAAATAACATGTGACTCTTGGTCTTTATTGTGTGAGATGGTTTGAAGTTGAGGCTTGATTCAAGGCTGATCGGAGTTTCCAAAGCAATTATGGAAGGTATTTGGAACAGCAGAAATAACTTTGTGAATGGACTGACAAGAATAAGATGGTTATAATTATTACACTTCTGTTGCAAGCTACACTACATCAGGGACCTTTTGGATGAAACCCTCTATTCAACTGCTGAATAATTGTTGCATTAAAATTAAAAAAAGCCACTGTCAAATGGTATTTTTTTTAATTTGATACATTTTAATTCTCATTTTTACATTGTATTCACAATGTCTTGTCCTTTGAATATCGTTTAATTTGTCAGTCTTGCAAGTTGAATTAAAATATTTTACTAAAACTAAACTAAAATCAAATGTGAGCAAAAGGTTACTTAATAAATGATCAATTATGGCAAGAATATAATATGCACAACAATAAAAGGACATTTGAGTATTTATTCAAATGGAAAAACACTTTCAGGGTTCAATCACATAATTGGACATTTTGAGCAATATTTCAATATAATAAATTAGTTAGTTTTTAGGTATGTTGTACTATGAATACCTCATAAAAGACTCCGGAAGATTTAACTCAAATATATTTTCTGGTAGGTGTTATTTTTAAAAGTTACAATGAGAATACAAATATTGCATCATAATCGTCTCAATATCATCGTTGACAGTAGACAGGGACCAGAGAGAGCGTGGCAGAGAGCCACATGAGTACAGGTCTGATGTAAACATCTGTCAGTCATTTCTCGAGTAGGTAGCTTTTGACGCACTGAGGTTGTTGAATTGCCACCAGGAATCATTCCCTTCATCTGAATATCTTTGTATTTCTCCTGACAAACCATTTGTCTTCTGCTTCCTCAAGCTTTCCCCTCCCTGGACTCCAACTTAATGAACTCATTCAGAACCTTTGCTTGAAGTCTTGCCGACGCTATTTGCTGGAATTTCTGTGAGATACGGTAGAAAAAGAATCTGTCTTTTGGGAAATCAGACAGAAAAGTTTCCTCGTCATTTGACTGAACAAGAGCCTTAATCTTTCTCCAAGTTTGTTTTTGCAGCTGACACGTGTTATATTAGTCATAACCTCTTTAAGTGTATCATTGTTTTGCCTGGTAGACATGCAGCATTCTGCAATGATATGTAGGTTTTAAGTGAATAATAAATAAATCTTGTCTCTGTATTCATCCCCTGGAGATTTACGCTAAAATTGCTGAGCCTGTGTCAAAACCGTATACAAGACAAGAAGACAATTCAGTTAAAAGCAGCTCTGATCACGTTCAAGTGGTGGTGATGTAAACAAGACTTCTGTGATCAGACACAGGATGCAAAACTATAATTAGATCTTTAGGCTGAACATTCAATCAGTAGAGTTTGATGCATACAGGTAGTCATGGACTTTTACGGTTAAAAACATATTCTTCATACATGCTGACGCTACTGTGTTGTGTTTGTTGACTGACAAACAAGGGTCTTGTAAAAATAAAAATGTAATAACAAGACACTTGGCATTGACGATATGATGCTTACCGGTAATTATAAATATCACACAAATTGGAATGCAAAAATCTAAATGAAACTGACTACACCAAAGGAATACCTAAACATAGTTTTGACACTTTTTAATACAAGCTTTTGTTTGTGCCGCCACCTAACGTTGATGCAAGCTTTAATATCAACCTCAGCGTTTGAAAGTTGCATTCTGCAAAGAAAGTTAATCCATACTTTGTGCAGTCCAGTAGTATGTTGTGATCTACTGTGAGGAAATGCTTGTTTCAAGTGGAGTCAGAAAAGGAGCGATGGAGATTTTATAGCTAACGGCATTTATTTGTAAGGTTAGGTAAAGTTCCAGATTGTGTGGGCCAGATGAAAATCCAAAGGGATGTTTCTTAAGCTAAAAAGGTCAATTCTTTCTCCGTTTTCTTGAACTTTAACAGAGAATGTTTGTTCCCAACTTATTTTAATTCCACTTCTTGAGCTAAGAAACGATAAGGTATATCAATGATTCTAAGACATGGACAAAAAGATTCTAAGACATGGACATAGACGTGCAGATGCCTGTTTGACATATCATAGATCATATTCTTCTGTGTGTGTAAAAGCCATTGGTTTACAGTTATTGTTTGCTTTTCGTCTTCTTGTTGTCGACTAAAGTCATATCGGGTTTGACTGATTCCTAGTGAAACTGCACTAATCTGTGTTTCTGCATCGTAACGACTATCTCTGTGTGAGTGTGTGCATGTGTGTCGTTCCCGACTCTCTTTGATCATCAGCCTCTTTATGCTCCCCTCTTTTTTTCCTCCTGCTCTCATTGACAATAAGCTCATTATGGCTCCATTAACTGCTGACGGAGAGAGTGTGAAGGAGGGCAGGAAGAAAGCGAGACACTCTGGCAAAGTGGGACACAATCTTCAAAACCCCCAAAAGATGTTGGATATCAGGACAGATTTACAGGGACGGATGAGCAGAAAATGGGAATATCCGAGATACTCTAACATTAAACACACTTGAGGAAAGATTTCAGACGAAGGATTTGAGGAACTTGTCTGGTAGAATTTCACAATAAGACGCTTGACATTCAGAACTGCAGTGAGATTATGTGACTTGGGAACAGTTTATCGCCTCAGTTGACGTAAAGCTTCAACTTGTTTGCAGAGTTCTCTGTGTTCCTATCCTGAGAGGCCTTGAACTTGCAAATGTGTTCCCTGACTGAAGCCGGAGCAGAAACGTGACATGAAATACACTTGATGATTTTTACAGACATATTTGTAACCACCTCTAATTTTGCCACAGTGTCTTAAAGAAAATCCATATTTCTGACCTTTCCGTCTCTCTTTCGCAAACATCAAAAAACATTTTTACACATGCTGTCGAGCCCCTGCTGACATTTAACAAAAGGCCAAAGTTGAGAATTCTGCAGTCTCCTGATGAAGAGGAAACTTAAGGCAGCACAGATCCAAGTAAAGGTTACAGGAAGGAATAAAACGCTCTGCCGCTCAGTCTCACTGCGAATATATTTTTAAGGTGTCATAAAAGGCACCAGTTGGTTGACGACGATTCACCCTCCAGAAACTTTATGCTGTTATTTTGGGGTGACTGTGTTCCCCCCTGAGAAGTTATAGCTGTAATTTGCCATTGATGCATCTCCAAGAGAGAAAGAAAGATAATTGATTGTAAACATTGCTCTTGTGAGCACACGCATTGTTTGAAAATAACAAAAGTGTGCAGTTGCACAGTTCTCTCTGCTGACGGATGGACTCGCCGACTCCAGGTATTCAAGCTTCACAGGATCCAGTAATAACCGGGGACAAATGTGTGAGATCGATAATATCCATTTTGTGAATGGCCGTGTGTCACATAAACGGGAATGATGCCAGAGTAGGATGTAGTTATTGTTTATTGCTGATTTCCATCTAAAACGCTCTTTAATGGCTTCTTCTGCATGAACACGTCGACTTGAATAATAATCATCTGACAAGTCGGTGCAGTGTTTTGAACACATTTACTTGATTTTATCTCCCCGCCTGCATGTTAATGTCTTAGGCACACACAGGCATTATATCCTAGTTACACGCCTGCGGTGAGTGAAGAAAAACATGAATCTGCAGTGCAGGCTGCTGTGAAGGGACACACATGTGTTTGACAGCTTGTTTTAAGGAACATCATCCTGTTAATATTTTTTACACAGGATGGCTGTTGACAGCAATGAGGTTTATTTGATTGAATCACCACTCACCCGGTTTTTTTAGGCATGTGATCTGATGGATACAGATTTGCCTCCAAATGATGTATTGTTTTTAATTTTCACCTTGATTTTATGAAATTTAAAACAAATGTCCAATATCCTTTTCATTTTCAGATATTTTAGGTACAAGGATATATTTGTAGTATTGTTCGAGTAGACGTGTATCGTCTTAGTAAAACTAGAAATCCTTCTCAGATGCAGCTTCAGATGTTATAATAAATTCTTGTATTCTTGTCGAAGGAAATATTGGAAAATAAGTGTTGTGAACTCCACATTGTCCTGGAACAGTTATGCCAAACTCAACGATTCAATATACTGTTTTTTTATTCTGTGACTAAGTAGAATATTAATATTGCCTTTATATTCTTTGAGGCTCATTTTATCTTTATCATTATTCATTATCTCCTTCTTTTCCTCTTTCACCAGAAATTCCTTCAACACCAATTTTACTGTTGTTGATGGACATCTAACATCTTTAGGTGCCACCGAATGGCTACCTTGTGTCTACTGCTTATTTTGTGTGTTATATTTTTTCATTATTTTTATTCTGTCATGCTAGTACAAAAAACCATGTTGTGTTTACAACACTGGAAGTGCATGTTTCTGATTGATAATCTCTCTATATATCAACATGAACTTTAATCCACTTTGAGCCAACCATCTGTCAGGCCACATAAAAAGACTTGGCGTGCCAGATTTGGCCCCCAGGTCTTGAGTTTGATCTTAAGTTCGGAAAGTGATAGCTGTGTGGGAAATTTCAAAATCAAAGCAGTTTGAAAAAGGCTCTTGCAGAAACGTTGATGTAACCAAAGCACCCCCTGCTGGCTGGATGTAAAACTAGCATTAGTAATGACACCAGGTGAAGCGCTCAACGCTAAACGGCTCAATAGATGTGGAGGGATCTCGGTCTTTTAAAGGAATATATTAGTTGCGGTTGACTTTCCTTAATTAATATTTTGCCTCTTTTTGCTCCCTGCTGTGTAACAGAGTCTGTTTTTGAAAATCCACCAGAAACCACTCGCAGGGATTATTTTAGTCTGAATCCACCAGGGAGTCTTGTTCAGTCTCTGTGTCCCAGAAATGACAAATTAATTTTTCAATTAGCAAAGCCTCCAGTGGATAAACTCTTTTAAAGTTATTTTTACTTGTCACACGATATTCAGTTTTGTTTGTGTTCCTTAAATTATTAGTGTGTTGGTGTTTATTTGTATTTGCCCGAGTGGAATGTTGTGATAATTCTACGACGGGAGTGAGGGATGTTGGATAAGTAATGTTGAACTTGCACAGAGACTGAATGTGTGAATTGATGAACAATTTGGCATGTTTCTGTACATGCTCGTCTTCTATACGTTAGTTCACACACTTGTGCGCCTGCAGACGGTTGTGTGCAAGGTGTGTGTGAGTGTGGTGTCGCTGAGCAGCAGGATTAGGGTGGTGGCACCAGTGAAATAGAGCTCATCTATCTATGAGTGTGTTTGTGCGGCTCCACTCTTGTATCAGCAGCGAATCAGAGGATTGCGCGTTTGTGTGTCTGAAAGGCAATTGGATCAGATTACAGAGAATCTTGGCACCGGCTTAACTGCAATCCTCCCGAGAGCGGGAATAAATGAAAGCAGAGGAGCTGCAGTTAGACAAGAGAGCCAGCGATGTGTTAATGAGATGTGAGGGAGGTTATGTAACTGTGACTTTCTCACTCTCTATTCAATATCTTCTCATTCTCTTGCACTCGTTTGTTTTTGACAAAGAAAACCAGAAAACAACATGATTCAACTCTTTCATCTGCATGCTGGCATTTTCAAAATATCCGCTTGGATGATTCCATCGACACTTGAATATCCTTGTATTCATGTTTGTTCCGTGTTCAGCAATGACAACTTTCTAGCTTGTTTATTGTCCCTCAACAAAGTCATTAAGTGTTTGTTTCAGAGCAGCTTGAAATATTTGTTATTAATTTATCTGTTTCACTAGGTTTTCTGCACCAAGACTATGATGTTGTCCATCAATGTTTCAGAAAACCTTTAAAAAACAATGAGCCTACGTCATTAAATTATATCATATACAGCAACTTATAACGGGTATCAAAGCGGGTGATTGAAATGCTTTCATAATGTTGTTTACTGCATCCAAAAAGTAAATACTGCATTTAAATAAAGAAAAGAGTTATATTGTTATTAAGATTTTATCGTGAAATTTTATACAAATTCTGAATTCAAGGTTCTTTGTAAAACGTTTTACTGTTGCAACTTAACTTGGGCTTGCAATACAATTATGCTGAAGGGTGACCAGTTAGTTCTTTGAGTCTTAAAATGGTTTGCAAACCACACATCAATACGTTTTTTTCAAACGCTGTTCTCACTTCATGAATTAATTATAAAACATTATTAATACAGTGTTTTTCTGCATTCTTCCCAACAGTTTAAAGGCTTTAAGTACAATTATGTGACCGTTAATAGTCTTGTATGATGTTGTTAATGTGAGTGATGCAATTTGTATGTATAAATAAAATGGTGTGTCTCTGTATCTGTGTGAGTCCGTCTAATCTTAACGCCCCATACACCCTCAAACCAACAAAATGCCTCAAAGCCTTATGACCTTATTTGCACAGTGGATTGGTTTAATTTCTGCATTTCTTACACAGTAGGACCTTCAGATTAAAAACGGGGAAGAAATTAACCATAAAGAGTACTCACTAATTTTCACTATTGTTAAAGGTTTATTTAACTAGGCTTGACTAAAACGGGAATCTTGGTCAGGTCAAGTCAATGAACATGATACTGCTACTTCAGAGAAAATAATAACAGATTTAGATGGAAATAATCAATGAAACAGAAATTAAATAAATTTTATATTTTTCTGTGGAGCCCGGTAAATAATGATTTATGGATTGGTACCATCTCAGGACAAGCGGATTAGGGTCAGGGACCATTGAGGTTTTCAGGGGTAGGGCAATTGAATCAGGTCAAGGGATAAGGGGCACAGGTGGAGGAATGACACCCTTTAAATTGTAAATGCCTCTGATTTTGTTAAAATTGACCCACCCACTAAGTTAGGGAGCTTTTAGGAATTTGTGTCAAAGGTCAAGGTTAGCTATACCATATTTAATAGAGATTATGATTAGAATTTCTGGAATTTCATCTGATTTCAGCAATTGCAAGGCCTGTTATTCTTCACACCTTTCTCTTCACAAGTTTTTTTTTTGTTTGTTTTTCAAATGTATTTTTTATCTCCGGGCAACTCTTGGTATTTCAGCTACACAGTGTTTTGAATGCAAAAGTCATCCTTTGGTTAAGTGGTTGTATTGAATTGACCTCAGTCAGTTGGCGATCAATATTGTGATTGATTAAGAGAGAGTGATTACCTCCCTCTTGCCATAGTCCGACGCAGAGCTGTGTGCTAATTACTGGGCTTCCATCGTTCCTACAATGATTGATCAATCTCTCTGTGACGCGACTGCAATCAGGGGATCGATTTTCTGATTGGAGAAAGTGTAGGCTACCACTGTTTCATATTGTTGTGGCACACTCTTTTTTTTTTGTGTGAATTTAATTGAAAATATGTGAAACTCTCAAAGGATGCTTCAGTTCTGTCTCTTCACAGCAGCATTCTCTTTAGCTTCTGTCCTTGGAGTTCAAAGACTGGGATGATTGTTATGCTCGGCAGCGCCCTCCTGAACTGTGTAAAGATTCTGGCCCTTGTGCCCTTGCAGGAATAAAAAAAAAAAACACACTTGCATGCCTGGTACATCAGAGACTTTGGAAGCAAACCTGCAACCTTCAATCTAGAGTATAATACTTAGATTTTAGCCTTGTCCACTGTTTTCAATTTACAGTTATTGTTCCTTCTAAGGTTTCTCGATTCAATAATTGTATTCACGTTATCAGTTCATTTATTGTCTTCTTTTAGTGTTTCTTTAGTCAGCCATACCCGGGTATATGGTGTTTTTTGTCCTGCATCATCATGGGATTCATTCCAATTTCCTGTAGTCAGAAAAACTGCTTGTTACATTCACACATGGAGTTTTCTAATCTTCTGCAATATCACCCATGATGGCCCTTTATTGTTTGAACATTTACTCCCTCCACCACAGTCATCTACATAACATTGCAAGCTTCTGCTCTTGCATGACTGCTGTTGTATGACGACTTGTGCCGTTTTCAGTTTTATTGAAAAATAAGGAAGCAATGGGGCTTGAAACGTGTTGCTCTCTCTGGTATTGTACAAATGGCAACATTACAGAATTTGCCATTTATCATTAAAAAAAAAACACACATAGGATCAGCCTGTTGATTAATAATTTACTTGAAATTCAAAATAAGTTTTGAATGATGGTTGACTGGGAGACAACCCCAGCTTCTTTTATAGGCCAACAGCTTACATTCCTCTTATTCTTCTTGGGAGGAGACCAAAGTGGGATTCATCGTCTCTCTACTGTTTCCTTAGTCTGGCAACACCTCTGTGGGCTGGAATAGGTTTTCTTAGGAGAGGAAAGTGTGGACCTTTTTGCTGAGCTGCTACTGCTACTAATGCAGTCTTCTCCATGAGTGTAAACAACCCTGTCTATTGAAATTGCAGGTTTTGAATCATTTTGAAATATTTGCTGAACAAGAGAGTTTGGACTTGGCGCCGCAGATGATTACAGTCTTTGAAAACCTGATGGATCTGAGTCAAACTTGTTAATTCTCTGGCTCTGACAAGAAACAAAAAGACAGTGGGGAAAAAAGCTGCCGGTGTAAGTGTTAGGGGTGTCGGGAAAACTGCTGCTGCATGAATGCATACAAACACCCGTCTGAATTAATGTTCTTCACTTATGCTGGGTCCCATTTAAATTTCACTGAATTCTAATCAGGTAGCTGCTTTGAGGTGAATGTATCAGCTTTAGCGTATACAAAGTTGTCTGAACAATACTCCTGCGTCATGGTAATGTGTAATAAAAGCCCATTTCTTTGCTTGAACAGTAGGTGACCCCAAATCTGAGCTATTTAAAAATTCAAAAGCCATGTTTTCCAATTATAGAACCCCCGGTGGTTATACTTAAATCCAAGCAAGATGTAGTACATTTATTCTGCTGTTTAAGATACCACTGCCTACAAAGAACAGGCACATTTCAATGTATTCCTCTTTTGACCATCAACTCTTTTGTCTTACTCAACCACTTGACCCGTCAATCATTTAAAACTGTTAACATTTTCCAACAGAAATTGAGACGCTTAATCCTTTAAATCTGTGTATAATGTTGCATTCCTGCTGGTTGCTGACTCTTAGACAATGCTGATAGTTTAAACTTTCCAAGTAGAAACTGTGACATAGCCCCTCTGATTCTGAAGTAGGGTTTTGGAACTAATCTGCGTACATGTCAGGTTTCAAAAGGCTCAGATGAAGAGGACGAGCTGAATTATGATTGGCTGATGAAATCGTGTCCATTTGATTGAGGCTAACGTGGCCAATACTCACTCTTGTCAGTCAACTCAGCCAAGCCCCATATAAAGGAAAAATGTGTAAACTGAGGAATGTAAAATGTAACGATACAATTTTTAATTTAAGACTTAAATCATTTTTGGACCATAAGATATTTAAATGTATTCTTTCATCCTCATTTTTACCAATAAAAGGTAAATGTATTTGTCCTATGACACAAGTGAGATATTCTTGATAATTGCTTAAATTAATTTGTATGCAAAGCCATGTTTTAGCCATGTAGTATCTATAAACACTAAATACTGTACTTTGCATTTGATTGACGCTTTGTTTTAACTTGGCTTTGCCTATTTATCTGTATTCATACTAGCCACCATTTTCTTTGCACCGTGCAACCTTTAACCACGTTAAGAAAGAAAGACCTCTTGGTGAAAGTTACCTGAACAAACTAATTTGTATTTCAAATATTGACATTTCATATAGTGGCTCCCTGCTGGCAAGATGAGATGGAAATTGCGTTAACTGTACGTGTATGAAACTGTGAGTACTCAGGTGTGTAATAGTTTTAATAAATCTCCCTTCTAAGAACTCCCACAAGGAAAGGCTGATGTTCTAATAGGGACTCGTTAATGAAGATAAAACTGCTGAGTAAGCGTGTTGGAATAATTCCACACAGATTGTTTGCGAGTGAATATTAATAATACTGTCAGATTTTTCGTCTCAATCCCCATTTGATGAGATTTTCTCCACACGCACTTAATTCTCGTAACAAGCGCAGATGACTGCACTTCCACTTTCAAAATACATTTTTAGGTCAGGGTTCCAATTTTCTGCAGTTGTTGCTTCAGGCCATGGCTGTTCCAGGGATCCTTCTCTCATTTATTCTCATGTCGTTTAATTTTTCAAATAACGTGAAGGACTTTTAACCCACCAAAGTTTCAAACTTCTCTTACACGTACCAAAATGTTAAATTAAAAAGGACTTTAATGTGTTTGACTCTGTTATAAATGGGTCATCCAATTACATCATGACGTCCACCAGATTAAAGTAGGCCGAAGTCTGGTTTTCCATATCATTTGGTTTTATATTTTGGTTCTTACTTTGCACAGTGGCCAGAAGAGGGAGGACAGATACAATCATCCACAAATGTTCCGTGATGAAGTAGGGGAATGTAGAACCACTACAGTGACATTTAGCATTTTAATATTTATTTCATTGAATGTCATAGGTTAATAATCTGTCACGCAAAAAAAGGGTAGCTTGCTGACTTACTGATGCATGTAAAACATAAGCCTTGAACAAAAGTTAACCAAGATAAAAAACTTTGAATTGTTAATTGAGAATGACTCTCGGGTTGCATATTTGTTGCGTTCTGTGTAAATATAAATTAAAAATCTGTGTTTCTTTTTCCTCTCGATGAGAGAGGGTAAGAAATGAGTGTAAGTAAGTCATTTGTATTTATATAGCACTTTTCCAGACCAGGGTCACAAAACGCTTAAACAATCAAAACAATATTAAATAAAGTATATACTTTTAAGGTCAAGTTAACACTAAGAACAACACAGGAGTTCCAGAAAATCAAGTAAAAGCCTGAACAAATAAAAACGTCTTAAGATGTTTCTTGAAGGAGTCAGTAGATCCATCAAACACAGAGAGAGAGGAAGATCGTTCCAAAACTTAGCAGCAACAGCCTGGAAGGGTTTCTCTCCTCTGGTCCTGAACCGTGTGCAAGGACCCATCAGTAGATTCTGATCCACAGACCTCAGAGCCCGAGCTGGGGTGTAAGGCTGGATCAGATCACTGATGTAAGGAGGAGCCTGACCATGAATAGATCTGAAAGTAAGAACCATAAAGTTGATCCTGAAAGAAACTGGAAGCCAGTGAAGAGTTTTAAGGATCGGAGAAATGTGAGTTATTCTACTAGAGCAGTACAGAATTCTCGCTGCAGAGTTCTGAATCAACTGCAGGTGAGACAGCTCCTTCTTGTTAAGACATGAAAACAAACTGTTACAATAGTCCAGGCGAGAAGAAACAAACGCATGGATTATAAACTCCAGATCATGTTGTGACTACATGAAGCGATTATAATTAAATAATAATAATAATTAAATAATAATAATAATATAATTAAAGTATAGCGGTTATAATTGCAAGTATACCAAGGTTGCAAGTCGTTAAACTCTTAATTTTTATTATTGAATAATTCCTTTCCAGATTACATCGTCATTTAACATCAGCTAACATGCAATGATTGTGCACATCTAGTCGGCACTGTTGTATTTGTAAGATGCCTTGGGTGTCTTGAAAGGTGCCATCAAAATAAAATGAATTATTATTATTATTATTATTATTTGAATACAATCCTGCCACGATTATCAACCGTTGTCATACATGGTCATACAGATTTTAAAAGAGCAGCAAAAAGAATAATCATAATATTTTACCCCTTTTAAAAATTAACTCAATATTACACCAAAGTTAATTTATCTTATTAATGTCTTCATTGCTGTTGGTGTTATTGAAATAGTTGATATTGATTATGTTAATGTTTGGAACACATATTTGTCAATATCCATAAGTTATGCAATTATGTTCCGTTTCTGATGCTAGTCAGCGTTTGGATTTCCATTTTATAATAGTGATCAATGCACCATATTTTTTAGCATTATTTAATATTGGTAGTAGATTTGCGTCACATTTGATCTTTTTTACCTTTGAGTTCAGAAAATTAAATAAATAAAAATGACAAGGGGCTTGTTTTGCTTTATTTTGTCGGGACATAGGAACTTCCAAAAAATAAACATTCATCACGATAATAAATTCAAGGCGAGGAGGTGAGCGAGTTAACATTAGAACTTTAAACAAGTTTCTCATTTGAATATTAAAAATAGCCCTGTCCTGTGAGGAGATATTGTCTGCAAGTAATTCGTTCTATTCATCATTGCTGACATGTGACTATGAATCTGTGGTCGTTTCATTTGACAGCATTATTATTTTGACACACTGACATTCCTGACAAATTTCCACTGATGCAAAGTGTGAATCTTTTATTTCATAGTCAGAGAAAATATGTGTTTGATGTCAAATAACAATAGAACAATAGATAGAAACGATGAACATGGAACTGTTTTTGTGTTTCATACCAACAATGAAATGGTGCTTTGTCTGTCTTTCTAGGTCGGCTATGAGAACGCTGGAACAGTGGAGTTTTTGGTCGACAAACATGGGAAACATTATTTCATCGAGGTCAACTCTCGTCTCCAAGTGGAACACACGGTCACAGAAGAAATCACAGAGTAAGTTTCCTTAACTGTGTTAATACGCCAATGACAAGGTCTGTGGTTCGTTCAAATGTGTTATCTCATAAATACTTCAGGTCTCATGACCTCAGCTTGTTGTTAAATCAGCTTGAATATTTAAGGTTTTTTGTTGGAAAATTGGGATAGTCTCAGTAAAGATGGTAAAGTAGCAGTTTGTAAAATCGTCGCCTGGACTGCGTTTTCTGGAAACTGAAGCTGCTTGACTAAGATTTTCATCACCACGAGCATCCCCAGGGATTCCTGGAAATAAAGAAAATACCCAGTGAGAGGCAGTTCTCCTGTGAAAAGATCTTGTTGCACGACACCGCTTCCTTTCATTCCACTGATGTAATGTTGGCAGGTGAGAAGCGACGGCAAACAGGCGGGAGACACCACATCGGTTGCTGCTTACATAATGTATTTGGTGAATACTAGAGCTGGCCATGTTTAAACATTTGCAGATGTCCACTCTAACCAGCAGGGCACTATTAAAAGTGGCTGCTTTGCCGGGTTCTGAAGAAAAATAAATCCATTATTTCAGCGTGGTGCAGTACTGGCAGTTCATTCAATGATCATTACAGACATGTCATGACATGACTTGAAATGAGCCTCACATTTAGGCTCTGGTCAGATGAGTGAAGTCACTTCTTTTGTTAAGCTATGTTTTTTTCAGAAGTCCTTTTAAGCCATGAATTTCTCTAAGGAGATGAATAAAGTATCTATCTATCTATCTATCTTAAGCATATCCTGCTTTGATGAGTCCCGAGATATGCTTGACATTAATGCACAGATAAAAACCAAACAACAGATCATCCTGCCATATGAGAATCATGTCATGATGAAAGTGCTGTTTGACATCTTCTAATGGCCGCTTTCGGCAACTCGAACGTCTTCCTCGAATATGACATGAGTAATTCCCTGCCCGACCACAGACGCCTAATTTGTATCCAACACATCCCTTTGTTTTAGTTAAGGAGATGTCATTGGTTTAGAGTGAGATAAAAAAAAGCCTAGACTTTCATAGAAACGTTTTCGCTGCTTTGTATGAATGCACCATCTTGATGCAGGGGCGGAGGAACTTTGGAGGAAGATTATGCGAGTCAGTGAAGGGAGCAGTGGAATAATCTGAGAAAGATTGAGTGGCTCTGAGCAGATGTGAAATGTTTGTTGTGGTGAACAAACAGAATGGTGGTGAAAGCTACAGCTACTAAATTGAAATGACTGAAGAAATACATTCTTGTAAGAAGCAAAAATAAAGATTAATGATGTGGAATATTTAGCATTTACCTATTGGATAAAACTTACTAAAATTTACTAATGTAAATCAGATTAGAAAAGCTTTTTTTTTCTCTGTAGAGGCCGTTATAATAATTAGACTTTGACCTTTTTTTTTTTTTTACCCCAAAAAATAAATTAATGTTTTCAACAAATTCAATCTAAACTTTTCGCTCTGTTTTCATCTGAAGCGGAGATGGATGAAGGGATTTTTTTTGTACAAACAAATCGTCCTCGGGGCTGCTTTTAAAGTATAAAATAATATGAAGGAGGCCTTTTTGTATTTATGTATCATAAATCATTTATATCAACTCTTACTGATATCGCAGATACCGCGGAGTCGCCTCTGTCTGCCTAATGCATTGTCACATTTAATATGTTTAAAATAAAGGAGAGAAGGAAGTAGTTCCACAAAATATCTCTCCACCATCCACCTGGTGTCGGTGGGTATGAGATAAAAGATCTGGACATTTCATTTTAAAACTGGTTTCTTATGAGTGCTTTATGACTTTGTCCTTCGTGTGCCCTTTTCATACAAGTCATGGAATATCTTTCTGCACCCCACATTTTCATTTCTTCTCATTTTTCACAGAATGTCATTTTATCAAACCTGATAAATACATTCTTACAGTTTATTTTGTTGTGGTCCCCATATCTGAACACAGTACTGGCAAGAATCTGCGATATTAATACAGAAGTGCGGCTTTAAATTGTACTGTAATATTTAGATATCACAATATAATACCAATGTTAGAGACATTTTTGGACCTGAATACATTTTATGTCTCTTAACATGAACAATGTAGATTCATGCAAAAATCCACCAAAGAAAGGAGAATAAAGTAATTTAACACATACATACCCCCATAAAGGAATTTATGCCAAAGTTGACCAGCGTACTTAACATTAATGTATTTTTGTTTTACTCTTCAATGATTGTTCAAAAGGTTGTGTTTGAAATAAACGCTGCAGTAATACTCAAGAGAAGAAGAAGATCACAGAATTGGAAAAGCTGAACATGGGATACCAATACACAATCAATAACAGACCTTAAGGGGAGTTAAAACGAGCTTAAACGTTAAATATTTAATAACATTAACACAGCTTCCAAAACAACTGCATAAACAAGGTATAAAAAAATAATACCACAATAATAAAAACAATAACAGTGAAAACAACATTAATAATATCAGAAACAAAACTGACAAAAATAAAACTAATCAAATGGACACAACACAACACGCGTCAAATACTAATGACAATTAAAAACATCAATTAACTATGATTATTTTGAGTGATAAAGAAGGTCTTGAATAAGGAGCAGAAACGACAATCATTTTCAATCCCTGGAATCCTGTATTATCACAGTAGAAAAGTGTACTATTCTAAGTGTTCTCTTGTATGTAAACCATAGATATGATATCAACTGACAAGATGAGATTGAAATGAATGATACAATGTATGAGAAATACAAATACATACATGGATGTCATTACTAGTATGTGTCATGTGTTGGGAGCTATATTGTGAGCCCGGGGTTAACCTGTCACAGAGCTACTTCCCCGTCCTCCCAGCTGTCAATCTCAGTCCCTTTCCATCTTCTGATTCCATCGGCTCCTTTTTTCTTCATCTCATTTATATTTTCTAACGTCCTTTCGGCACTGTTGCTTCTCTAAAATGGATCCTGCCAGCTCTCCTCCTATTCTATCAATCTTCTTTTGTCACATGTTTATACATTCCAGTCCCCATCTCTTTATCCTCTACCTCACCTTTACCTCCTCACTTGCTTTCCCTATCTCCTCAATTAAACTTTTCTGATTATTAGAATCCTCTTAGCTCTTCTCTATCGTCCAACTGAGACTTTCTAGAAGTTCTTAAGAACGTTTGATAGCCGACAGAGCTTAAGTTTGAATTAGAAGCGTCTTAACTTATCTCACAAATAATTACAATGAGATGTTGAGAAATGTGCCCAAATCCATGTTATTTTAACTGTATTCTGACACGATGTTGAATAAAACAAGTTATAGAAAAGATCCTGTGGATGTTAAGGGTGTCGATGTTTTTTAGACGTTAAGGCTTGTAAACGTTGTGTAACATGTCTCCCTTAACAGGCTCGTGGCATCAAAATGTTATCATCTTTTTACCTTCAATGTACTCACTATGGTTCAATCCCTCCTGGTGATGCCGCCGCTGTCGTCTCATTTCTCTTGATCTTGTTAGTTTAATTATTGGCAGATTATCACATGGAGATGAAAAAACAAACGAGAAACAATCTATTAAATCATGTTGGTACAACAGCAATGCTGACGACTCATTGTTCTCCCACCAAGATGACTTTAAATAGCAGTGAGAGAACGAGTCTCTTTGTTGTAATCTCACCGGTCTGATCGGGTCTCGTTGACACTGGACTGTCGGGCTGAAAGATGAAACGTGACTCTGTCACACATTTTATTAGTTGTTTTTATACATGCTTAAGAGAGAATTTCTTCCCTTTTTTTGTTTTTGCCAGAAGCAACCGAGAGTTAAAATGTGATTTCGCCTTCAGCGGATATTTATCCCATCAGGTGCCAGTTAATGCTGGAAGCTAGTCTTTTAGCTGCTGGCCTGTCACCACATCTTTAGGGATTTCTTTAATGGCTGGAAAGTGGTGGATGACTGGCCAGGAAACTCGTGCATGGAGCTGTTCCTAATTGAAACCTGTGTTTGTTCCTAGAGGTGATGATCGTCTTTTCTCCTTAAATATTCAAACGGAAATGGGCCTGGCTGCACTTCAGGGGATCTGTGAGTCAGTTGCATGTGAAATAATGGATGTGTCAGTGGAAAGTACTTTTTTGTTCTCTTTTTACCGCTGAGCGCTGGAGAGATTTAATTCACATGTGTTGGATCACCGTTTTCTTACGGTATAATGCGGTCCTGGTGGCTTCATTGTTATACGACCTTTAGCTTTCATCGTATTGATTTCCATTCTTAAGTGCCACAGCAGAGGTTGGCAGTAGAATGTGTTGTCTGATGGACAAACTGGAGATTAGTTCTGATCCCTTTGAACAGTTTTCTGTTGATGTTTAAAGATAACGCTGCTTTAAAAACATTTACATGCTCATCGATTTTTATTTACTGTTTGAGTACGATGTATTAGTCATCTGCATCATTCAAAATCTTCATTACAATACAAAATAATGACAGTCAGACAGACATCCAACATTTTAGGATTTTCTCGCTTTAAAAAAAAAAATTTTAGCTCTGGAAATAAATTCATTCACACACAGTTCTTCTTCCTTGTATTCATAACTGTGATGTCTGAAGGCGTTGATGAAACACACTGGCAGAGGAAAACAGCAACATTATGCTAATACCTGTTCATCTGTCTTCCTGCCTCTCTGCACAACTGTGGCAATTCAGTTGGAGAGTCAAGACAGAAAAATGGCAATGCCGCCGGACGTATTTATTTTAGGAGGATCAGAAAGATATTTGTTGAATATTTATACTTTGCAACTTTTATCATTCAGATGCTGACGACTGTAGACGAGTGTTAAAAGTTGTGATTGTTCTTAGATTATTCTATAGATTCCTTCTATATATTCCTACCATGTGTAAAAAAAAAAAAAAAAAAAAAATCTCGAATCATGGTCATGCCAGACACTGAAGAGGAGATTAAATAATTGTAAAGAAACTCAAATAGGAGCTTTTACCTCCTTCAAATGTGTTCTCAAATTAATCAGGATATGCACTGTTTAGCTTTCAGCTTTTTTAGTAATACATGGTTAACATCCTTAATAAATGTCTGCTTTAATCAGAGTCTCTCATATACCACAGTCTCTCAAGCAGATTTCTACTGCACACACCAACAACCCTTCCAGTCATTTGTGTCTCAGATGCACTTTTTGGATTTGAGAGATTAATTTTCAAGTCATGATCTGAAGTGGATTTAGCAATAGTTGGAACCAGGACCTAAAGTTATATGGCTGATGTTCTGTTATTATAACAACTTGATTTCAAAATATCTTATGACTTATTTTGTTTATTTCAATCTTGGATGACACACCTTGTGTATGTGAGCTCATTTCTTTTAAGCATTGTAAATGAATGAATATCCTGTATTCAACCATGTGACAAACCTGTGTATCGAGGTGTCATATTTTGTCTGTAAGATATTGAGGTTTAATCTACAACTTTGTTTCATGGAACATATCAATGCAGAGAGAAGTAGAATGGCATGCAGAATGTTTGTGTGTAACATAGGACATGTATAAAGTTGCTTCATTATGTATGTGAAACCTCTATTATGAGCGGATAACAATTTCCATCATCTGCTTTATTGTTGTTGTTGATGAAAAGATAACAGTGTGTCAGTGTGTATGGAAAATGACTCCTACCTTGAATCACGTAAAATTCTATTGGACATGACATTTATATTGTTCTGCCTTGATGCAGTATTGATAAATGGGAGTATTGATCACTTCTTTGTTTTACTAAAATGTTTCACATCCATCACGATGACGGGTGATTATTGTTACTCCTTTTTGTTATTAAAATATTCATGCTCATCTGGGTGAACAGAGATTAACTTCACATGCTCGGTTTGAAGTTAATTTACATTTCTCTAAATCTATTAAAGTAGTGATCTTTTTTATTGGTGCTTAATTATTGAGTTATTGCTTTTTAAGCCTCATAGATCTGCTTGAGGCTGATGTTGTTTATGGATAATTGTTTTATATCCCAGAAAAAAAATTGTTTAAAAGAAACTTGAATCCTTGTGGGATACAGTATCCTTCAAAAGCTTTTTCTTTTACAACCCCAAAACAAAAAAGCTCATAAATCATTTTTTTTACTTTTTCTGTGAACTGGCTGTCTCCATTTGTCTTTTCACGGCTGATGTTTTTCACACTCTTGCTTGTGGTGCGACTATGCATCTGAGTGTACATTAATACACGTGAGCCTGAGGGGAACGCGGTGCTACACCTGCTGATTTGTCTGCTTAAGTGAGCTAATTAGTCTTAAATGACCGCCCTCCGTCTTCATCAGGCTGAGGGACTGACAGAGCCAGGGGCCAGGGGCAGACCGAGATGTTGTTGTGGAGCTGGAGATGGACAGGAAGTGATTTACAGTCGGAGGAATAAGTGCCTAGCTGTCTGCATTTCTATGATACGTTTGAGGGTCTCATTAATTTATTTCACCTGCTCTGGTGATATATATTTTCAAGCCATGTCTCTGGGCTTCTGCATCCTGTCAAGGTCTCTTAAGTTTGGATCACAAGGTGTTTCCTGTCTCCTGCTGCAATGAGACTTCAGCTGGTTCAATGTGCTACCTTGTCAGCAGTTTTTTTTTTCTGAGAACTATGTAGGAAAGGGAGTCTCCCGGACATGATTGATTATAGGCGTGCTGCATGAAAATGTGTTCTTTATAGCTTTCGTGCTTCTGTTTCTTATGTTAAAAAAAAAAAATCAATTTACCAAGTTTGTATGTATATTGGCATGTATTTTTTCTATCCCTTCACTTGAAAACTGTCTTCAAACACGAAGGCTTTTCCTTGATTTTTCTGGAACTCCTTTGTTGTCCTCTGTGTTATCTTGACCTTTTAAGTATATATTTTATTGAGTATTGTTTTGATCGTTTAAGCGCTTTGTGACCCTGGTCTGGAAAAGCGCTCTATAAATATACTTACATGGCACATGATGGTAATTACATTTAAACTTCTATTAACCATCTATCTTCAGTGACAGTCAACGCAATTTTCCATATTGTTTCCTCCTTATGCCACAGGCTTTTAATTAACAATCTTCAGACTCTTTGTTTTCCTGTCAACTGACTCGTGAAGTGGTGTTGTTCTCACAGAGCTTTGTTTATCTATTCTTTCAGGCATTTGTAGCATGGAATGGGGTATTGTTGATGTAAACCGTTTTCTTGCAAGGTATTAATTCTCACATGCGTTGAACAACAGTCCCTTTCATTTAATTGGTGAATAAAACAACAAATTCATAATCTTGAGTATCTGGAGCTCATGATTTGTTTTTGTCAACAAAATTAAGTCTTCAAATCGTTGGCCACAATTCCAATGAATGAACTTTCGATGAGTGTTGTAGGAGAGACTTGAGATTGTGGTCAAGGGATATTAAGAGGAGTCATGGTCTCGGTGATTGATTATTTATACATGGAGCTGAGTCAAGTAACGCTTTAATAGTTATTGCCTGAATCTACTTGGCAATATCCAAATACACAATAAACATTTAATTGTCCTTTTGGCACTTGTGTTCCTCCCCCTCATCCTTGCCTCTGCTATTTGTCCTCGGTTAGCCTTCCTCCCCTGCTGCTAGTCCTCTGGACCTTGCCTCTGATTCTTTATTTATGTTGCCTCAGGCTTATTGAATCAGCCCTCTTCTTCCTCAATCATTTTTTTCCTCCTTCATGACCTCCTGTATGGGTACTTGGGAACTTTTTGCATCACAAGCGCAGAGTCTGCAGTTTTGCTGTGGTCACTTGGTGGGGCATAGAGGGTGGTCCTTAATATACATATTCATAATATTGGTTCATAGTTCATAGTAGTGTCCTGCTGAATCGCTGTGCATGTGTTTTAATGTTCAGTAACAAATGGACGATGATTATACTTGACGTGTATCACACATGTGACGTGTCAATTAAAACCACTTTTTTCAGTCCAGCACTATCAAAAGTTAAATGTCTTGCTCGTGGAAACATCAAAACCATCATCCTTTCTTGAATTCCTTGGAGTTGAATGTATTTTACAGTGATGTCAACAATTCTTCAAATATGCATTTCATTTTTTACATTTTACAAAAATGAAATGCACATCTACAAAACCTGTTTACCAGATAAGTGCTGTTTAGTCAAAATAGTTTTAAGTTGCTATATATTATGGGAGGTGTCACTACTTGTCTGCAGCAGCTTTTCCAGCATGTTGCTTCTTGAGTTAATTGTAGTATTTGTTAACTTGACAATGTGTATGAAAAGGGGCAGAACCAGGAGAAATCAAAAATGTATCTTGGTCCACATGTTTGATGGTATACTTCATCATATCAAAGCAATGTCTCTTGTTAAAAAAACAAGTTGCACCACGTGGCTATCGACATACTTGCCAACCAGAGCAGACGCATGAAAAGCTTTGTCGGTCTGTCTCAGATTTCAGATTACATGCCGTTACAGTCAGGTAGCTTTGTTCAGTGTTGACGTCCAACTGTGTGCAGTCAAAGCAACATCCGGAGCCCCAGACACTCGCCTCGCTGTCTAGACCCTGAGATTTGTTTCACAGGTATATCATTATAATTTTTCTGAAAGAGTCTCTGAAAATGTGTCAGGACTCTGCAATTTGTTGCAAAACCAGGTTTAAAGCAAATGTTTCAGTAAAACGGGTGAAGGGGCATGCATTGGCAAGAATCTGACAATATGATACGTGTCATTTTACAGAGGCAATGATGGATTGCTATATTTTGTGATACTGTAGGAACAAGGATATATTTGTAGTATTGTCTGAGTTCTTGACTCTGGTGTTGCAGTATTTACAAACCACACAAAGTCGTAACCGCTTTTATTTGTTTCGAAACCAAAATACGTCCAAACATCTCATCCTCTGTCATGGTCGGGCTTGTTCCTTGAACAATGAAAAATTGTTAAACAATGTAAATAATGAGGACTTAATGACTGAGAGTTTGATTTCAACACAAAAATAACAAACGCTGTCGGCAAAGAAGATATGACACTTATCAAGCTAACTCACACAGTTTCTGGTCAGATCTTTCTGCCTGTTCTAAGTTAGTTGATTGCCTGAACTTTCCTATCTTAATCCCTTCATAAAAATGATATCCGTTCATTGCTATGTATTAGGAGTGAAACCACATGTTTCAAAGGTTTCCTGCTTTCACATTTACATATGCAATAGAACAAGTCTGTTCATTAGAAGGTCACGTCTATCAGTGCTCTGTGATACAGTATATCCAGCTGATCAGCGTAGAAGTATCTTCTCCTCTAGCCTCGGAGGCACATGCCTTTACCCTGGGCTGGCATTAGTAAAATCCAAATTTGCATGAATTAGCTTGGCCTAAATGATAAATTAAACTGTAATTTCCATACATTCTGTCCAGTAATCCCCTTTGGATTCTCACTAAGCCTTTTTCACGGGCCGGGGCCCCCAGCACAGTGCTTATCAAACGCTAGAACACCAGAGGATTGTCGTGAAGCCCATGGGCAGATGGGTGTCTGGGGACAAACCAACTCCTTATGAAGTGCTTTGTACCGTGGATGTGAAATAGTGGATGTTCTTTCAGGTTATTGACATCCTTCTTTTTTATTTATAAAGTTTTGAGATATGACATTTTGGGGTACAGGACCATTATAACAAAGAGAATGTTCCAGTGGACCTTATAGTCAGCCAATTCATGAAAATAAACATTTTTTAACATGTTTTATATATTCTTTAATTTAAATTTATACAAGCAGTATAACTGGTTATTCACGCAGGTACAGAACCACCTAAATACATCTTACTAAATGAACGTTTGTTGTTAAATTCCCAAAAGATACAAACTGCATAGTTTGACACAGAATATATTTATCTATTTTTTTTTAATTTACAATTTTATTAAGCTATTAAAGAACAATTGGGAGTAATTATAAAGCAATTGACAAAATGATAATAATTATTGGTGATTTTTAATTGTTCCTGAATTCTTTTTCTTGTGTAACATTGTAAAATTAAGAGACAGCAGACAATGTACCTCATGGTTCTTAGAGGCCCTTTATGCAGCTCTTAAATAGTTTTGTTGCCGTTATAATGTAACTAAAGTTAGATGTAATTGGTTTTATCGTTGCATTTTCAAGCAGTTTGTTTGACACAACAAGAGCTTGTTTTGTGGTTTTAGCTTCCTGGTGACTTGTCCCTCACTACTATATAAAAACACTCTCTGGCAGAGTTGTCCGGGCAAAGTTATATAGTAAAGATCATTATTAATATAACCCTGACAAAGTTCTACAACATGAGTCATGAGTGTTAAAAACTTTAATAATCACGACAGAAAATATGTAGAAATTGTTGTTTATCTTGCTTTCACATCACTCTGCCAACAGACTTCGAATCGACCAATCAACATCAAGCGGGAATGTTCAGCATTTCTTTTCTACAGGCATGGGGTTTATTCATCCTATTTGTGTGGTTTGACTGATCGACTCTTGTTGAACGCTTCACTGGTCTGTTGACAAGTCATCACAGTAAGACGGCTAAACATTATTAGCGGTGCTGAAACAATCCTGCAACCTGTCAGTGAAATGACAGCTGATTGGCTCACAGTCACATATCCTCTATGCATGGTCAAGGCTTTCTCACGCATCAGCCCTTCTTACCGAGCAGATTGCTTTACTCAACCAGATTCTTCACAAATTACTCTATAGCTAACAGGATTCTAAAAACACTAGTGCAACTCCAGGACTGCGATGTCATACATCAAACATGCTACATTCAACTCAGTCGGGATTCAATTAGAAGCTTTTTTCTATTGCAGCAGGTGCGGCAGCAGAAACGCTGTGTGTTCGTTCTTCTATGAACCTGTAAATGGCAATTCCAACAGTGCACTTGCTGAAAAGCTGCTACATGTTTGTTTTTTTTCCCCACATTCTTTGTTCTCCTTACACGTGTTCAACGAGTTCAAGATTGAAGAGTGCATTTCCACAGAATCCTCCAGCGGGAGTCAGCCATGTCAGCTGACTGCGCTTTATTAAAAAGTATCAGCTTGGGACGAATTCTATATAAAGATGAAAAGGGTATCGTGCCGTGTTATTGCTTTGAGGCGCCGTAGTTCCTAAAATGTCACATTTCACTTTAAACTAGTTGGCAAGTTTATTAGATGCAGAGATTGGAATGGTTTAGACCATTTTGCGGAGCTGCAAGACATCACGAAATAAGGCTGATGTGTAAAGTCATAACTTGATCATAAGGCAACTCTTCATTGAGCCCTTAAAGTATTTAAAGGTTGATCTAGTCCTCTCATTGACTGAGAGGACTAGATTTATGTGATTGTAAATAACAGTGGCAGGATGTGCATTTCAGCCCTAGGCCAGCAATGACATCATACCTAGTCCAACCTAAATGAATCCACCTCATAATTGAATCAATATGACATCATGGCTGGAGAATCAAACAGAATCCAACAAACGAATGACATTAACCTTAATAAAGGCTGTTCAAGCAACACTTAATTTCAGTTGATCATAAATGAAGATCACATTTACCATTAGGCGGAGGAAACTAAGTTCATGGATTAATCTACCAAATCTGAAATAACACGGCAGATTTGGGGGGATTATTAAAAAATAATTTATCTGCACCAAAAGAATGTATAGAACAAAGTATAGGTAAAATGCATCATCGCCATTTAATACAGGATGCTAACAAAATGAGAAGAAAATCCACAATCCATTCAAAATAAGACAAAGTAAAACAGATATATTCTTGCACTTGTTATGGTTATATTGAAAAATTCAAACATTATTTACATGTATACATTTCTGCAAATTGTCATCGGTTGATTTCTAATATTATGTATTAAAAAATACACATGGAATGTTTGCATTCACCAACACAGATCTGCTTACTTGCTTACTTAACTTAATTCAAATCCATCCTTCTTATTTTTCTTATAAAACCTTTTATGGCTCTGTTTTACAGTTTATGTATTTTTTTCTATATTCTCAACCAAATCTATTAGTTCTCCTCCTTCCGTCATGGTACATTTATATATTTTATAATAATAATATATTATATAATATATAGGTATGAGTATGTTGAGGCCAGCAGAGAACCCATTGCTGGTCATGGCGGTCCACCACTTTAATACCTATTATTCTTATATACTGTATGTGGTGTTGGGAAAATAAAAATGAGTAATTTAACAGAATTTTTATTTCATTTTAATTAGGGTTTTTAAAAAGAGTTGCTTTTCGGAATTCTAAACAGATGTTGGTTTCCAGTCACCTCTGACCAAAAAAAAGGGGGATTAGATGAGAGATTCCATCACAGATATCTCTGTGTCAACCAATGTTTCTGTGTAATTATGTTAAATGGTCACCTGAGATTACAAATGAGAGTTAAGGATGATCCTCAGGTTGGCTGATGTGGATTTGTGTCTGGCATCTGTGGATTTTAACAGTTGTTGCGTGTGCGTCAATAGGAGCCTCATGAATAATCATTCAAAAAATATATACCATTTCTATTTCATTATTTGTGTTAATGTCAAGCAAGTCTATCATAACCTGGACACAGTTATGTTGTTGTTAAATAAACTATTTTTTTGATAAACCTAGACAAACGTCCTTAACTGATTGAATGAATCGACAATGTAATTCACACATTCTTACTGTTGGCAGGAAAACTAGTTCACCATCTTGTACGGCAGCACAAGCAGTCAGGGCTGTGAAACAGTGTGTGAAAGTCAGTTAGCTTGCCAATCTTCATGGCACCACTCTCCGGTGTGTTTGGCAATTTTCTCTGTGAAATGAAGCCTGCATTTATAACAAAGGGAAACATGTTGGCTTGTAAAACCGGAAACATTGTTCTTTCAGTCAAATAAACATTCTTCAGTAGGTTAACCTGTATAATAATAGTGTTAGCTTATATGGAGGCATGAAGCTCATGGGCTTATTTTAGCAAATCTTTGCAAACAAGAGGTTACAAGAGCAGAGTCCATTATGATGTCAAAATTGTCTTTACTCCGCCTCCAGCCAGCTGTCATCACGCCTCACTTTGTTTATACAACAAGTAAGTTGTAAATGAAGACTTTCAGGATTGATGACGCTTCGTGGCAAACCTTGGTTATTTGACCCAATAGTGTTTTCAGTGGGTGGGACTTAAGCACATTTTCTTAACTAAATATTTAAATTAAAAGAGTTTTGTACGCATAAACAAATGCTGATGAGTACAATAGAGTCCAACAGCTATTTAGAGACACTTCAATCAACACATTAGTTGCCCTTTAAAGGAGCTAAATTTGTAGAAATTGTTCTTCTTTAATGTGTATTTCAACATAACCTTAAAAAATATGGTCTTCTGCTGCCCTCTCTGCCCCCCCTTACAATTAAGAAGCAATGACTTGATCCAGAAAGGAATCCTTACTTATTATGCGATATAAAGGTCCCCGGACCAAATGGTTTTTCCCAAAAAAAACCTTCAGTGAGAGGACACTAGTCCTCACTAAAACACACATATGCACATCTTCACAGTCACAAACAAACAAACATCCATGCATGCACATCTTTAAACTTACAAACACACACATGGACATCTTCCAACTCACAAACACACACATATGCACATCTTCACAGTCGCACGCACGCATGCACGCACACACACACTGAAAGGTACATGGACGCACCTTATCATTTTTAAAAGTCACTGCGGGATAATCAATGTTTTTATAAATTCCAGTTTGCTATTTGCAAGGACATTTGGATATAACTTAATTGGTCTTCACTGAACACAGGTACGACTCTGGTTTGTGACTAATTTTCTAGTTGGCACCGTGTCTGCCTCGCACAACAAATACCGTCTTGTTACGCGAGGTTCTGCACATCCAGAACAATCTGCCTCGAACTTCTTTTCTTTGCACTATTCCTGCTTTTTCCACTCCTCCTGCTTCTTGTCCTTTTTTCTCCTTGCCTATTACCCAAAGTGTCAAAATCCTCCTGCAGGTATGTAGCCTGCTCTGACTCTGAAGGGAAACATCCTTGCAGAAAATAATGTTAGCTCAGCTTACCCTTGAACACCGTTGGATTTAAATAGGATTATATTTTCTTGCTACCAAAAAAAAAAAATCAGGTTACTTAATTATTTCTTCAAAAGATGTTCTCTATAAGTAAAATGTGAAACATGAATCATTTTCTCCACCAGACATTGGATCCGTGAACCTCGGATCGGGATCATTCTTGCTCATCTCATCTAGAAACATGTCTGTGTGTTCAGTGACCCCCCCCCCCCATCTGCTGGTGTGCATGGTTATTTGACATTCTCCTGCTGGTGCTTCAGCCGCAGGAGTTAATTAACAACCTGATGATGGACAAATAGAGTTGAGAGGAAGCTCTGCGCTCGGAGGGAAATTGAATGAAATTGTATCAGGTTTGTGGTTGAGGGTTTCTTCAGGGGTCGCATTCATACCGGCCCCCCCCCTCCAGTCTTTCCTTTCTCTCCAGCCGTGTTCAGATCTCACCCAAACTGTTTCTCAACCTAATTAAAGAAAGATCCTTTTTGCTTCTGTTTAATTCTCCTTATATAATGACCTCCCTCCAGAACGGTAAGACGTAATCCCCCCCATCCTCTCTGACTTCATATCCAATCACCTTTGCATCCTCGTGGAATTTTACGCCTGAATTGATTTAAAATTGCTCCAACCGTTTGAAACATCTGACCACTCATCCCTCTCTCGCCACATCTGTTTGCAGACCAAAACCCATTCTAATGAAATTCATATCAAACAAGCTGGAAGTCTCATCCTCCTCTGCCTATTTCTGTCTGTTACTCACCTAGAGTCTTTTTATTTTCTCTCTCACCCTATTTACCCTGACGCCATCGTCCTCGTTGGAGCTCACTATCCATATGCTTCCCCCCCCCCTCGCTATACGCACAATCTCTTCTTCCTTTTCTTGCATTCTGCTCTTGTCTGATTGTGTTTATTCATCCTTTTGCATTTTCTCGCCAACCATCGCTCCCACTTTGAGTTATCCTCCCACATTTTCATTTCCTGCAGGTTCCACTTGGAAACATGTTGGCTATGTTTCCAGTAATTTGCTTAGACACTGTGCGTGTGCGTGTGTGTGTGTGCGTGTGTGTGTGTAGGTGTGTGTGGTATTTTAGTGGAATTAGTTTTACAGAATTGAGAAAAACACATTTTCTTTGCTCTTTACCAGATGCCCTGCAGCCATCTTTAAACACAAGTGTGTGTGTGTGTGTGTGTGTGTGTGTGTGTGTGTGTGTGTGCGCGCGCACACACGCACCATCTCACACACACACATACAGACACACAAACGCACACTAATGAAGTTATGAAATCAAGTCTCTTTTCTAACGCAGTGTTTGTGTTTTAAGGCTGCGTGTGGGAGGTGCAGAATTTATATGAAAGCATAAAATGTGAAGCAATATGAAGAAGCTGAATTTACATTATTACATTTCCTTGTTGTTTACTTCCTCTCCTCCTGACATCTCTATCTTGCCTCCCTGTGTGTTTGATGGCTTGAAATGAAAGCGTTCAGTTTTGGCTCAGCCAAAGTTATAATCTAAGATCCGTTTTTGGATTCAAGTTTTGAGTTATTTTGTATGTAATGAAGCGCGGGTTGTGGTTATCAAGAAGGTTCACTTCCAGCTCAGTGCAACCTGCAGCTGGTCTGTGTGCACGTTTTTATGTTCTTTCTGTGTTTGCTTGCTTTAATCTGGGAACTCTGGTTTCCTCCCACAGTCCAAAAGCATACAGAGGTTGATTGGATCCCCTAAATATGTTGTAGGTATGAGTGTGTGTCTCTGTCCCTCCAGCTGGTGACCCGTTCAGGGTGTCTCTCGCCCGAGGTAGCTGGGACAGGCTTCAGCTCTGTGCCTTAGTCCCACTAAGATAATTAATGCTAGAAAATGTATGAATTATTGTGCCAAGAATCAACAACAGCAGATCAGTTGGTGTTTTTTAGTTTTCAATAGTCATTACTGGTGTCACCTCCATAAATATATCTTCTATCCCAACTATCCTGAAATTCTGACTCTTCCATCTGATTTCCTGTTGAAAATAAACCTTCTCACGTCATATATGAGAATTGATCTATAAGCTTATTTTAGAGCTTCATGAAAAACCTTTGGATGAACTACAGTAGGTATTTGCTGACATCTTGGAAAGGATTCAGTCTACGCTCTGTATTCGATTCTTACCAAAGCTGTAATTAGAAATTTTTTTTTTTGCCCTTTTCCATAGTCATCCTCATCACAAAAGGTGAGCCTTGTATTGCACTTTAGACGGACGGAGAGCTTTGAGTGTCTATTCTTGCTACCATGTTAAATTCTGTTTCTCTATTATCTCAATTATGTCCCTGATGTCTTTTGTCACATTCATTTTGGTATTTAGTGAGTTTGTGTGGAAGAATTTGAATCTGGCATTTAGATGTATATTGTGATGGATGTACAGGACTAGCTTGAGTTACAGTCATTCTTTTGGAGAAGAGTTTGAAATACTGCCTCCGATCAATTACTTTTCTTTTGTTTACAACCTTATACGTGTTGTGCTCTTGTTGACTTGCTTTGTGTGTTGATTCTTAATTAACCTATTGTACTGCAGAGATGAGTTTTAATGCAGTGATAATGTCCGTCTTTGTTGTTTGTCCATCAGAGGCCTTTTAGTTTCTCTTAAATTTTGACGGCTGCACATTAATGCAGATTATGATCTGTCTGTTAGAATCACAGCAACATCTTTTAACGATGAAATATAAAGAGTTCATCAAATTCTATTTGTCCCTGACAGTTTTATAACTTTTCCATTTATCGGTAATGAGACTTGGTTATCAACGTCACATTGATCAAAAGTTGAGATCGCTTATTTGCTCAATTCATAACTCATACATTTTATAATTACCTTAAGCATTTAGGCTTTTTAAAATCTTTTCTCCTTATATAATGTTTCAATGTTATAGTCAAAATTATGTTGGCAGACATTTATACTGACCTGATAATGGTGCGAGACTTGGAAAATGATGATATGGGCCTTGAGGCAGTAGTGTAGTGGACTGACCGTGAAGAATGTTTGAGCGGCACGTAAAGCCCACACCGTGGTATTCTACTATGCGGTCGCAAAGTGGATTTAAAATATATTCGTATGCATTAAAAAAAAACAAAAAAAAACAACAGACAAATACAGAAGTGGATTTGTTCAATTTTGTCATTGGTTTTATTGAAGGGTTTACTGTTGATTAAGAAATACAATACCTACCATGCAACCATGATGTATGACCCAGTTCTTAGTGGTTTCAATTCCATGCTGCAAAGTCACATGCAAATCTTATAAAAAGTTTTCACAGTTTCTGTCATAACACAATTCAAAAGTTACAAAGGACCCGCAGCTCCTTTGAACTTGACATGATTTCTCCCACTTTTTTTTTAGAAGGGAAACCATTTTAGTTTAGAATCAACATGCTTTTGAGCTTATTGGAGCCAAGGTTTAATTATTTTTCATTGACTAACTGTGCAAAAATGAGCTGTGTAAACTCTATGCAAAAGCACCTGCAATTCACTTTAACACTTCTGTTCTGGCCTGAATCCCTTCTGTCTGCTTCCATCCCCTTCTTCCTGTTTCTTCACTCCTACTGTTGCCTTTCAGTCCATCGTTTTATCCCCTTCAAATGTAATCTTTTTTTCATTGCCATTTTCCCTACTCAACACCCAGCTTTTCATCCCCTTCCATCCTCCCACTCCCACAGCTTTCCTCTCCTTTATCTTTAACTCTTCTATCGGGGCTACTGAGCTTCCCTCCTGTCTCTTTATCCAGTTTGTCACCCAGCATCTCCAGTCAATCAGCACATTTCTCTGTATTCTGCATCTATGCGCTTTTCATGGATGTGACGAGCTGGCGTCCACCCCCTCTTAACCCTCACCGCCTCCTCCCACCCCTCACCCCAGTTTACTTCTGGGCATGCAGCCACACCAGCTCCCCTGCTAACAAGCTGGTAGAGAAAGCGTTGAAAATGATACACAATTAGTCCTCCGTCTCATGCACATGCGACAGATTGTGCTGCTCACATTCCCCCAGGTTCCGCGGTGTGCTTGCTAATGCACTTTTCATGTTTCATTGAAGGTCTGTGGGACTGGCTAGTTTTCCCGTCATAAGTGCTTTCTCTAATTTTCCCCATGAATCTCCATAACGCATTATGAGCACATTCACATGATATTATGAATAATTCAAAAGTTTCGATGAGATTTTTGTCACCGTGACATGGCCACAACCTCCTTTCCTGATCTGATTTGATTATTGCCAGTTCAGAGCATTAGTGTTAGCTTCCTACAGTCTCTGCCGTAAATGCCACCTAACATATTCATTTCTCTCTAACCACTGGAATTTAAGTATGCTTTGAATGAGAATTTTACAGTATTTTGTACGGCTTCCAGCAGTTATTTCTACTTGATTTTCTTTCTTGTTTATCTATTAATTCCTTGAAGGTTGTTTTTGGAGGACACAATGAAAACTTGAAGGTCAACCACTGATGGGGGTAACAAATCTAGTGGCAGACGTGCAATTTCCAGATTCAAGACATTGAATAAAAAAAACAAAATACTAGTGCTATTTTAAACGGTACTCGTAATTTCATGAACCCATTAACAAGTGTAGGCATAATATCTCCCGCTTAAAAAAAAACAACTAAATAACATGTTGAAATTGCTCACGTTCATTTAACAGTTAGGCATGTATATCTGTGTACATGTAAGGATATTTTATTTCATTTTATCTAATATTATTACGGCCCCCCTTGGTTTGTAAAATAATGTTAATAGTTTACGTTTAAATTTTTGCTTTCTTTCTCAATTTCTTGAAAATTGTTGCTCTTAAATCCTGTTGGAGACTATGAAACAATGTTAATACAGTTATATTATAGGTTTATCTTTCTTGTTTTAATATTTTATTGTAATAAGAAGAAGATAATATCGTTGGTGTATTTATACTAGTCTGGTACACTGGTATTGAGAGTTGGGGGGTACAAAATGTTTTTTTTCTTTTTTCTTCCTGTTTGTCACTTACATTGGTTTACAATACATCAGGGACCTATATACAATCAGACACTTTTTTCTGTCTTGCTTGTACAATTGCTCAATTTTAAACTTTTTTATTCTAAATTAAAAAGGAGCAGAGAAAAGTGAAGACTAGTGTCAAACTTATTAGCTGCAGAAGAACAGATCTTACTGAATTTCTGGTGAGCTGTCAATCATGCACATTTCCAACAGTCTGCTCTCCTCCTCAGTGACGGACATCTTGGGGTGGACCAAAAAAAAAATGATACTGCCGAGTTGAATTATATCTGTTTCTGACCATTTCCCACCTGTCCTTGGCTCCACTTAGTTGATGACTTTTCCAGCCCTCCACAAGCAGGTGATGCTCAGGAAGCTTCTCTCTTCGAAATAAAGTGACAGATGACATGTTACTGGGAACCGTAAACACTCATTATTATGCATATGTATTTATATACTGTATATATATGTATATGTGTAAGGCATATGAAAGTGAATTATACAATCTTTGATTCTAGAGGGAAACTGAGTTAAAGGAATAAAAACATTTCTTTATCTCTTCTGTTCTCACTATATGGTATGGCAGTCCAAAAGTAATCAAACTGTCATTTTTTAAAACTAACTTGGATGATAAAAGCCTATAAGTCAAAGGAAAGTTTTCCACTCTTTTTTAAATTAGATTTGGATTGTGCTTTAAATTCAGCAGGTTGTACACAGCAGCACACCTGTTTTGGTGAAGTATACAGCAGATTTCTCATTTTAAAATAATGTCGATTTCTGGTCAAGATGTTTAATCAATTTAACTTTCAGACCATCAGCACCCAAGGTTACAGTTGTCCTGGTCAATAAAACTAGTCTAATATTGTTAACTGTCTAAGTTGTGTGCTTTACTTTCTAGACATATTTTCAGAACTAGTTGGATGAAGTTAATCATTCTAGAAAGGTGTCCAGAACTGTACACGACTTTGACTCATCATCAGGAGGAAGTCCCAGCAGGACAGTTTCTGGGAAAGTGCTTATTAGAGCTGCAGCTCCATCACATGACTCTACTAGCATTTGGAAATAAGTCAATAATGAAGACCGCTGAAAATGTCATGTTGAATTTGATCCTTTGAAATGTCAAGGATCGACCTCAAACACTGATGGGCACCTTATTAATGTTTATGCATGTTAACATTTAGAAGATATATTCTTCTACTTGAAGTTATTTTAAATGTGGATTTCAAGGATTGGTCGAGTCATTTTCACTCACGGCGTGCAGAAGTGCATTGTGTCTCTGCCTTTTCTTCTGTACTCGTGTGTGTGTGTGTTGGTGTGTGTCACAGGTCAGTCTATTATACACCCTCTCTGATTTCATTCCTCCATAACTCAAGGCTGACACGATAATTAATGTTAATTCAACTTTATTTAAATGAAAAGCCTTTGAACCTTTGACACCAGATAACCTGCTGTCACCCTTGTCTCCTCTTGTGCGCTGAAAAGTTAATTTATGACAATATTATAATTATCTCTCCTTATTGCAATGTCCTTGTGTTTTCCCTGCAGCTAATTTGTTCTTCAATCACAATCTTCATTTCCTCGTCCGAGGCAGGCACTTCCAAAGTGCAGCCCAGGGGCTTTCATGCCTCGTCTGTCGTATATATTCTTTAAGTACATTCAGGCACTTTAAAACATGACAAATTTATCTTTTCTTTTTTTTTTTTTTTTTACAATACAACATAAATGTCAATAAGTGACAAATGAGTAAAAAAGCCAAAAAAATGCAGAAATAATAATAAATATGTCCAACCCACCCTGTACTACTAACTCATTTATTTAATTATGTTATTTGTAAATAACAAGAAGAGATTGTCTCCGCTCTGAACAAATACCATGTCTTTTTTCTCCTCCTTCTCATGTTTAACATGATTCAACGTTAAACTATTTATGAATCAGATTTATCGACTCTTATATTAGCAGTGTTTCTGATTGATCAAAGGATAAATAAATGTTGGTTTATTTATTTATTTCACAAGACGCCATTTAGCTTTATAATCAATAATGCATTCAATAATGCTGGGATCTATGTGGTGCATTTCAATAGCGTAAGATAAATAGGATACTAAACGGGGAGAGCGCATAAGGGTAATTACTTCAATTTCCAGGTTAGCACACAGAAAACACATAGACTTTCTAGTAATTGCAATTTGTGAATACATTTTTTTTATTTAAGTGTTCAATTCAGTACACATTGTTGGTTCGATTGGTTCACCGTTTGTCTGCATTAACTTGATTTATTTTGTGTGATATTTATTTTATAAAGGAAAACTAACAGTGTTATTCAGTTTTATTTTAACTTGGTTATCAGTAAAAAAAAATGTTTGTGTTTAAGTTGCTAGGGAAAAATGAAAAAAGTTGCCAAAATCTGTATGGGACTGTTGATACTCTCAAAAATCAGTACAGCCCACCATCTATGAACACAAAATTAAGTTTTGAATTGTTTGTCACCAGCTGCTGTGAAAAGAGAATCTCTTGAGGTTGATCTACATTTTAATGAGTTTTAAAGTCTTTGTATTGTTGTTGTTGAGTGGGAAATGGCAGTGTGACAAAGATAAAGTCTCTGTTGGGAAAATATTATTTTTAATAGCAGAGATAATTGCTGTTTGGAGCAAACCCACCCTCAGCATCACTGTTCCTGCTCTTCTTAAGTGACTCCACTAAAGTTTGAGCTGATGTTTTCATGCCAGCAACTTCCTTCAAATCCAACCCTTTTCCTGGCGATGTTTGCTGCTGCCTCCAGAATCTCAATGCCTTGTGATGAAGCAGCAAAGACATCAGCCTGACTGTGTTGAACAAGAGCGCTGATAGTTTTCTGAACCGACTGAGGAGCCTGACTGGTTTTATCATTGGCCACCGTGCCTTCCAGACTTGGGCATTAAAATTCATGGGGAAAGATGTCGACGCTTACTGTGCACAGATGCACACCTTGCAGTCACACCACCTGAATATTCAGAGCCGACAGACCCCGGCAAGCGGGGAGCCAGCTAATGGTGAACTATAACTATTCCGCCGCTTTCTTTCCTTTATTAATGCAGGAGGGAGGGTCTGCTGAACACATGGAAACAGGAGGGTGATGGCAAGAAATACAACTAAAAATAACTGCAGCATGTGTTCATCAACCCGAACAGCTTTACAATCAATACTGTGTATATTTCCACTCTAGCTCTTGCCTGTCAGATCCTCTTTTACAACCATATGATTTAGAACACGTTTGGATTTATTTACCATATTTTTTTTTTATTCAAATTAATTCTACTTATTAATAACAGTAGTTTTGTAAATTACAACATATAGTAATGATTATAGGAATAAAACACGGCCAAGAGGGCTGTATCTCTGTGTTAAATAGTATTCTACAGATTTTTGTGAAACATTTGTATATATACATAAAAATATATATATTGGGGATATATATTGGCAAGAATCTGGCGATACGATACATATTTTATGATACTTTGCTCTGGTGAATTAACATTCCACATGACTCTTGATTAAGTAATTACTGCTTTCATTTAAAATAAAATAAAAAATGTCCAAACTTTAAAAGCTACAGGAGTCGACTGTATCCTCTCGTCCTCAATCATTGCTGGGATCTAATTTTTCCTTCAGCTGCGGAAGACATAAAGACTTCTCTCATCTAGTGGCTGCAAGTTTATCTGCAACACAAAAACGCTGTGAATATTATATTAATATAATATACTAATATAATATATATGATATTGCATTTTATTGTCAATCGTAAACATATAATTATTTTAAACTTATTTTAAACCATTAAATAACTATTGTTAAAAATAAATATTATTTGAATATCGATACAGTATCTTAAAAATAAGCAATCTTGATATATCGCCATATCAATTTTATAACACCCCTGTTTTTTGTATGGCAAATATAACCTGCAGAGGGATCAATAAAGTTGTATCTATATATTTAAGGTTAAATAATTAAAATGGGGACATACAGGTTATGAATTAATAAAATGTAATTTATTTTTAAAGTGTAATCGGTTTTGTGATATCCTGTATTGAATATTGCTCATCAGTACAAAAGTTAAATCTTATAATCAATACAAAATCTAAGTGAATTGATTCCTGATGATGATGATGTCAGTTCTTCATCAAGTCTGGGCAGAAGCCCTGTGAATCATTGTTTCCCTCGTAGACTGGGATTGTAGCTCATTAGGTTTAAACCCATTGAAGTCCAGATGACGTCCAGATTGTGAACATGCTGTCAGTCTTTCTGTTCTTCACCTTCACAGCGTGAGGTGCTACAGGATGATTTGAGACGAGTCTCTCTCTCCCGCTCTCTCTCTCGTCAGTCTGCTGGCGTAGAGCTTTAAAGCAACAAAACTCACATTTATTCTAATTACAGACTCAAAATCTACATAATGAATCTGATTTGCAGTGCAACTGTGATTTAAGAAGAAATTGTATGCATAGAGACTGTTGTGTCTTTTAATCTGCAACTTTATTTTAGACACAATTATTCACGGTTGCGAAAGTTATATTTCCACCATTAATTATTCCCCTACAGATCGGATCATCTGCAGAAATACTAAAACTTCTCTTCTGTCCCAGACCACATTAAAACCTCTTCCAATTCTTTAAAGTAAATTTAGTTTGTTTTCTCTTGGGGGTGTATCTGTTCTTTCTTGTTCTTAAGGTAAATAAGTTTGTTCATTGATGATGATGGGATGCTATTTTGTCTTCCTTCAGCGTGGACCTGGTGCATGCTCAACTACACGTGTGTGAAGGCCGCAGCCTACCAGATCTGGGCCTGAAACAAGACAAGATCCGAGTTAATGGATGCGCTATTCAGTGTCGTGTGACCACCGAGGATCCAGCTCGAGGCTTCCAGCCCGACACTGGGAGGATTGAGGTAGGATTGGCTTTATTTTTACCTGTTAATGCATGTTCTTTCTTTTTCAAGGTTGGAAATTATTTCATTGTCTAGTTTTAAGAATCACAACGAGTCCTGTCATTTTGATTTCCAACTATTATAAACTAGAAAAGCATAGACCTCCACCAAGCAGCTCAGTTCTACACATGAAATTGTTTACAGGAAGTAAAAAAAAAAGAAAAGGCTACAGTATGTGGGGCATAACAACTCGAACTCAAAAGCCCAAAACAGGATCCAGGGCTGCAGTATCAACTTCTGAAATCAAACACATCACCCCTAGCTAATGTTACAGAATCTGACAACTTTGTCTCCTTGAGTCAGTTTCTCAGACAAACAAGCTCTTGTAAGCGTGGGTTGGCAAAGTGAGCAGGTCAATGCTAGACTCTACACTGTTCATTTCAAAATAGGCACTTTTGAAACAGGAAAACTCACAAAGAGGTGACCCGGCAACACTGAAACAATTATGTTGAAGTTGTAAGTACACCAAACACAAATTAATACTACCATTATTCGTTTTAATTTATTTTATTTTTTTCACCGCTCCACAAGTCCAGAATCCTAGTTTGGCATTCTTTTTTGGCAGTCTAGGGTTTGCCCTAGACTCGTACCATAAGTGGTCGTAGTACGGTATGTTTTTATTTTTGCCACCTGAACGAATTCAAATCCAGAGGACTACCACGAAAAGCAGGGCCACCATTTTCATTTTAGTGCTCTGACTCAATGGGCGGGCCTTATTACAAAGAAAGAAGCTCATTGGTTCAACTTGTCTGGGGTGGGGCCAATCAGCTGGACTTTCACAAACAATGCTTCTGTGATGGGAAAGTATGGAAAGTAACTAAATTAACTAAAAAAAAAAAACTATATGAAAAAAAGAAAAAAAAACGTGATTGACTGATGACTGCCGGGGTTAGGCTTCAAACATGAGCTAAAGCCTATTATTGACGCACCCCAATTCCAAGATAATTTTAAGCTGCGTCTACTTCTGTCTTCCTCACACATTTTCATCCACCCTGGGCTCTTTTCTGCCTTCATTTGACTGCTCGCTATTAGCATTTATTGGCATTAACGTGTCACAGAGCTCTTCCCAAATAATTAAATGGAAATGAACGCCTGTTAGGATCAATAAAAGCAGGCAGGAGGGAATTAAAACACCATCTAATGAGAACAAAATGGCTGTTTGTACAAGTAAAAACAAATCAAACCTAGTGTGGAAGATAAAATGCTTTGCTGGCGGGAGGAAATAAAACACAAATATGTGTAATTCCTTAAGATTTTATTGAAAGTCAGATGGAGAAGATGGTGTTTAGATTACTGATTGTTTCCCCACCTTCCTCGTCTGCTGACGAAGATGTGCGTCTCCTTGAAAGTGACCTCAGTCGATTTGCACCAGTGGATTTCCAATTAAACATCTAATCTGTCTGTTGGTTCAGAGCGAACGGGCAGAATGAAGTTTTACTGTGCACACATTCATTTCTTTCGTCTCGAGTCCCTTTTTCTTTTTTTGTCCTGTGGTACATTGTTTTTTATGACAGACTCTATGAAGTCCAAGGGTTTTACTTCTTTCCTGTAATGTATATAATCTGCGTTGTCTTTGAAACGACAGCTGCTGGAACTGTGTAACTTGTACTGCCTACCTGTTGCAACTATAAAGCTGGCTGACTTGCATGAATGAATGAATTTGTGTGAAATTAATTTTTAATTTTTTTTAAAGATCAAAGTCCAGGTGAGGTAGTGTATTGGTGCGCCTCCCAGAGAGTCTTTGTTTTGTGGGTTCCCCAGACTGATAATGGGTCAAAGTCGGTAGGGTGGATTTCTCATGGACTCGGAATACCTCATGCTTGTTCCTATAACTCTGAGGTCAACAATTGAAGTTCACTTGGCAAAATGTTTTCTTGTAGTTGAAAGAACATAGAGTTGCGAAATGGCTGATCCAATGGAATATTTTAGCACGCCGACTCTATGGGGCGGATCTAATGCCAAAGGAACAGTAATAATGAACACATTTCACTGATGATTACACGGCATATAAAACAATACATGTTGACAAATTGACCATTTTAATGATATGAACTAATTATGAATATATGAATTTATTATTAAAAATGATAAAATGTACAATTATTTGAACGTACAAAAGAAAAATACTAATAGAAATTAAGCCAAGTAAAAAGAAAACAAACACTGTAGTTCAGAAAAGGGTAAGACAAAGTTAAAATATATTTTTTACATTTCCTACCCTTTTTTAAATTAGTTTTGCAAATAACCACATATTTCCACACATGTATCCTATAAACATGTTATAAAAACACTAATAGCAAAACATGGCATATAGTTAGTTATAGTGATATTCATATGAATACATGATATATACAGATGCATACTACTATAATGTCATTATCACTGTACTTTTGTACAATTCAGTTACATAAATACTATCAACACTTTTTTTTAAAATGTTTTATTTATCTCTCTTTATTCTCAATTATCACACTTCCTCTTCCATATGCTTGTTTGGAAATATTCTTTTGTACATTTCTAAAAATATATATATATACAGTTGTACTTTTGAAAATGTCTTTCCTTACACTGTTCCACAAAGTAACTCTTACAGCTTAGTAAGTAACTAAGTAATTTACAATTGTAAAGCGCCTTTCACAGACCAGGGTCACAAAGCGTTTAAACAACAGAACAATACACCGTTAAAAATACCTACAAATCTAAAAATTTACTAAACTCTAAAAGACAACACAGTGACAAACACAGCAGCCCCAAGATAATAAGGAAAAAGCCAGCACAAATAAAAAGGTCTTGAGATGTTCTTGAAGGAGTCAGTAGATCCTTCAAACGTAGTGGGAGAGGAAGATCGTTCCAAAGCTTAAGAGCAACAGCCTGGAAGGATCTCTCTCCTCTGGTCCTGGACCGTGTGCGAGGAACCATCAGTAGATTCTGATCTACAGACCTCAAGAGCCCGAGCTGGGGTGTAAGGCTGGATCAGATCAGTGATGTAAGGAGGAGCTTGACCATAAATAGCTCCGAAAGTAAGAACCAGAATTTTAAAATTGATCCTGGAAGAAACTGGAGCCAGTAAAGAGTTTTAAGGATCGGGCTAATGTGAGTTCTCCTTCTAGAGCAGTACAGAATTCCTGCTACAGAGTTTTGTATTAACTGCCAACGAGACGGCTCCTTCTTATTTAGACACAAATTAAACTGTTACAGTTACTGTAACTGTTACTGTTACAACAAGAAGACACAAACGCATGGATTATAAGCTCCAGATCGTGTTGTGACAACATTTCCTAAGTTTAGAGATTTTTCTCAGTTGAAGGAAACAGTTTCTGGTCAGTTTTCTGCAGTGTTGAACTAGATGCATGTCTTTAATAAATACAACACCCAGGTTTCTCAGGCTCAGTTTGACAGACTGACCTAAGTCACCCAAGTACTGACTCAACCCTGGAACCTTATCAGGCGCAATAATCAGAGTTTCAGTTTTGTCCACATTTAGCTGCAAATTGTTTTCACTCAGCCATTGTTTGATTTCTATCAAGCAATGAACTAACCTGTTCAGCTTATTAAGCAGATTGTTTTCAAATGTATCCTAGCTTTAGCCTTTTTAAAGTTTAAGCTTCCCTTAGATAACGTCCCTCTCCCTTTCCATAAACATTCACTGTATCTTTCTTGGAAATTGATAATTTCTTTCTTTGTAAATTGTTTTCGCTATTGTTTGCTTTTAATTCCTTAAAAGATGTATCATCTGGGTGTGGTTTAGGTGAAATAATACTTGTTACTCTGCTCAACTTTTCAACAAATATGCCTTTTCCAACTTAATTCCTCCTCCACCTTAAGTCCCACTACCTCTTTCCATCTGTTACTTCCTCCACTCCTCTGCCTCCTCATGCCATTTAGCCACACAGTTATGAAGCACGTTGACGCGGTAACCACCTCCTCCATCACCATATGGATAAGGCAAACAACCATGGACTCATCTATTATTACCGAAGGGTGGATGCAAGGTCATCTGCTGATGGCCAAAGGGGAAAGTTGTCACAGAGGTAGAGCAGATACTCCTGCTGCAGGGGTCCAGTCCTCCCAATGGCCCCCAAGGAACCCTCTTCATTAGCCGTGAGTGTGAGGGAGAATGTACGATTGATGGGCAACATTTATAGAAAGAATTAATGAGTGACTTTACACCGGTAGCCGGAAACTTTGAAGCTACCTCACATAGAAGATGTGGAGAAGTCTCTGGCTGTGTGGCTGCGGGAGGCGGAGCTTCAGTCTAGGAAATGTATCTAAAAGAAGTTCAAAGAAAGGAGAGTGGAAAAGGCATAATGACGCAAAATGTAAAGATGTAGCATCCAGTGGGGTGGACAGCAGACAGTGGAGTGTGCAGCAGACAGGATTTAGTTTCTTCCTGGTGTTTTCAGGACTTGTTTAGAAAATCAGCTCCTCTGGGTTGGTCAACATATTCTATCATCAGCGTTAACTGGCACAACAAAGAAATTTAATGTAACAGTAAGAAAACTATCTAACTAAGACTTCAAATAAATGGGGTCGGTGCTTTGATTTCCCGCCATGCAAGGCTTTGTTCTTTCTTCTGAGGCGTTATGGTAGCTTATGCTTGATCTTGTGACATTTAGAGTTGCTTTTAATTGCATATAAAATGATTTACACAACAACAACAAACAAAATGTTATCATAAGCAGTTAAAAATAAACCCTCAGAAATGGGGATAATAATGGTCGTAGAAGACAACATTGATCATGTTTCTTGAAGGGATAACTAGTTCTCATCAAATTAACATGCACCATAGGGTTTAACAATTGCTTTGTCCTACTTTATTACACATTTCGAGGCCTCTTTATTATAATAATCTTAATAACTTTCATGCATGTTTACTGGGAAAACCTATGCGATGACATTTACACTTCATGTCACGACAGAATTGATTCATGCATTCATGTGACCGAAGCTGTGTTGATGAACTTTATTCAATAAATATTTTTGCAAATAATTTTGAAATTGCAAAATGCAATATACAGACAAGGCAAATAAGTACAAGCGATGACTATATATGAGGCAAGTGTGTCTTTGGCAATATGGTACATATCACAATATGAGGTGCAACAATATGATATATTGTGGTACTGTATGAACTAGGATGTATTTTTATTATTGTCGAATACTGGACTCCGTGTGGCAGAATTTACAGATCACATGACTCTTGACGAAGTAGTAACTGCTATTATTTTGTTTTGAAACCAAAAAATGTCCAAACATAAACTTTAAAAGCTGCTGGAGTCAACTGTATCCTCTCATTCCCAGTCATCCACTGGATCTCGTGGGAGCTAAAGTTAGCTGGGGTGGATGTAATAATCTACTATCTGCTATCTAGTGGCCAGAAATTCAACTGCGCTCAAAAATGATTAAACTCTGTGATTATTTGCATTTTAATTGTAAACAAGTAATTTGATTTTGTCGGTTGGAGGAATGTTGACAGAAAATAGCGGTTGGCGAACATAATTTAGTCTGTGCCAAGACATTAAACCACTGACGGTGCGAATGTGAGCTTATTTTTCCATAGACTGCTTGTTAACTGCCCACCTGAGCCTCAAACCCCGTGTAAACAGTGACCACCACACTATTGTTAGTGCTGTCCTATATTTCCTCGACTTGGATATGTGCTTAGTTTTCCAGGAGTCTCCTCCAGGTAAACTGGCTGGTTACTAGTCAATTGGTTGTCCACAAAAAATGTATATACAGTACATTCTTTTGTGTTGAGTGCTTCTCATTTTAAAGCAAATGTTAGGCTTCTATGCCATATATATGCATTCTAGCCATTATTTTGACGAGACAGTTTCTGTATGCATTATTCTTCTACCTGGAATAATAACATGTCTACATACCACTGTCACTCATTATGTTACGTCAGCAAATACTTTTGAAGCCAAAGTTTCAGGAAGACCCATTATGTGAAGATCTTCTCTTTGCTGTCAACCGATACTATAATTCCCTGCCTCCTGCCCAGTGCTCCATCTCTCACATTGCCTTTCCACTCCTCCTCTGCACCTCCTCTTCCTGCTACCCCCCGTCTACACAACAGGCCAGCAGGTAATAAGCCGATTCCTGCTGCTCCTCCCTACCTCACCGGGCACTTCATTTTCTGCTCTCTACCTCCCTCAGCTCCTTCATCTTCTTTTGCCTATTTGGTCTAAAGTGATGTTTACTCTTTCTGCTCTCTTTGTCAGAGGCAGCTTAGAGGTCAACAAAAAGCCTCCACAAGTCCTGAAGTCTAATCTTTACATGGTCAACAGAAGAATCCTGCTATTCCATTATTTTTGCACAAGTTACTTCAGTATGTAAACTATTTCTTTCCCATCATGCATTTCTTTCGCTTTGTCTCTGTTAGTAGAACACATTTGCATTTGTCTCTTGTTGTATTCATGATATTGTGAACTACTCACTTGTGTACAAGGGTGTGTTTAGTGCAGAGAGAGTGAGAAGAAAATGTCTAAACTAAACTCATCCGTGATTCTAGTGTTTGATTGTTTTCATTTCTTGATCTTAGTTTGCAAAGCGTGGAACTACTTGTAGTTTTGTTTCTATCTATTTGATTTTTTACTCGTATTAAATATGCACCATTTTGTTACTTGTGTGATTACTCTGTATATCTAGAAATGTGCTGCTACATCTGAGTGAATTTTGGAAATGACTTTGATGCAGACAATAACAAGAGCACACTTGTTGCAGCAGTTTTTTTACTTTGTATTCAGGAGAAGGAATCAATTCCCTGCTCTCCAAAACATCAAATTAGTGTTTGCACAGGTGCTGTGCTCGCACATGCACACTCGCATGCACAAATGATGCTGATACCACGGATATCGGGCCAATTCTCCACTTTTCTGACTGAAAAGGAACAGTGAGACACAATATGACGGACATATTTGAAATGTAAGGACTAGGTCTATGATGAACTGAACATTACATTAATGCATAATTTAAGCAGCAAAATACAACATTTTCACATTATTTTATTTTCATGTTTTCTGAAATATTTTGTTTCTTTCTGAACATTCATGAACTCTTAACCTTTTATTTTAAGGGCGATCTTTACTGTGCAGCTTTAACTGTCTGAAGCACCACTTAATGACTTTATGCATGTAAAGCACTTCATCTTTTTTTTTAATGGACTTTAGCGGTTCTATACATCATGCAGGTATTAATACTGTTTTACAAATTGTTTTCCTCCGCTCCATCTGCTACTGTTCCATCACCGATCACCCATCATCTATAGCTGTTCCACCCTACCTGCAAATTCTTCTTCACCTCCCTTATCTGTATCTATAACCCTGGTATGCTAATTCCAAAAACTCAGTTTTCACTGCCTCTGTTCCTTACAACTTTACAATTCCTGCAGGCCCCTCTCATTCACTCACATCTTTCATGTTTTTTTTTCTGGCCTTCACTCCTCTTCTCTCTAGCTCACACCTTCACTTCCGGTTTACTTCCAAGTGAAGGCAAATTCAATAAGAAAATATAGTGAAATGCTTTATTATAGGAATTTTAATGTTTGAAATGCAGGACATGGCACATTTTTCAACTCCCACTAAATGCTGAAAATCTTGATGGTTCTGTCATTTTAAAATTGGATTCTGACATTGGCCTGACACCCACCCCTCATCACTCCCCCCACCCACACCTGTGCCTTCCTCTGCTTTCCATCTAAGCCGATTGCCATGGTAATCATAGTCCTAAATTAGCTCTGTATTTTAGCAAGTGTCATTTCTAAATTTCCTCCATTAGCGTAACATTGCTCATGCAGCTCATGGTGTTGTGCCATTATTTCTCAAACACTCTTCATCGTCTCATCCTCCTCTTTTTCTGCCGCTCGTTTTCAAATTTGGCTGCCGTTAAATTAGGATTAAGAGCCTGTATCGTCACTTGAAGATATCTCCCATTGTTCCTTCCTGCAGTCTTTGAAGGGGTTCCATAGAGAATTTAAACGATTTTTGTCAGCTAATAAAGGTCAGGAGAAGAGGTGCAACATGAATTATAATTATGACGGACACAGATATTAGCTGGGTCTTAGGAAGTCCTACAGTATCCAATAATGCTTATATCCCTCTGAGATTTTCGTCCTCTATATAGTGTTCCTTGTCTGTAGGTTGTGTAAAAATTCCCCAATGTGGAAAGAATGAAGGTATTATCGTATAATCAATATTGGTCAGGGGGAAGCAAATCTTTTGTGTCATAAAATCTCAGATCTTTGTAAGTTGCCTATCTTGATATATATTTTCTAAAAATGTGGTTTTAATCTAAGGTGTGACGGATAGTTTGTGTTGTCAAGTTTGATGGTCAAAAACCTCGATAAAAGTCATGAACATTTTTCTTTTATTTCTACGAGCAGCTAATTGCTAGTAACTATTAGGTTTCAATAAATTGCATTCATGGTAAATGGCGTGCTGGAACCGTTATTGATTTTTACAATTGCTTCCATCATGCCTGCATAATAGTCAATGAGCTGCAATGTTCACAACATGGACAGTTGAGATTGAAGAGAGTGTTCCAGCCACTGGCCTCATTTTGACATGGGTCTACCCAGAGCCGGACATTTAGTCACATTGTAATGTCTTTAAAAAATGACATGCTGTCAAAATCCTGTCCTGATCACTCAAGTCTAGATACATGTGATGGTAGGAGCAAGTTGTTAGTGATTTATAGAGCAGATAGATAGAGATGGATCTTGTTCAGATAGTGAAGTTCCCACCCTTCCTTTAAGTAACAGCATGACTTGCAATTTAATAATTCTCTACTGGATATAATTAACTTTTGGTAACAAAAATGGGTTTTGTACTTCACAAGCTTTCATATGTTTAAATACTTTAAATTCAGGCAGTATCACCTCTCTAGTTGAGCTAGCATATAAACCGATCTAAAATAAATGCTTGATTATCTGAATATTTTTTCAATATGTAAGTAAGTAATATTTATATAGCGCTTTTCCAGACCAGGGTCATAAAGCGCTTAAACAATCAAAACAATACCCAATAAAATATATAACCAACACAAGAGTCTTAGAAAATCATGTATTGATAATATTTAGTAATGGCATGCATTAAAACAAATTTGTATGTTGTTTTTCATTGTATTTACAGTATTTCCTCATTAATCATCCTTTCAATTTACTTTTCATTTGCCTTCATCTGTCTATTTTTCATCAACTGGACTAAGCTCTCATCTGTCGTTCTCCTTTCATCCATCTGGCATGTCCATTGTTTCTCTTGATGTTTTTTTTTCTTTCCTGCTTCCTAATGTTTACGCTTAGGTGTCATTTCTTCATCCCTCTCACTTGTCCTCCTCCTCAGTCACTAACCATAGAAATCTTTTCCACGTTTGCCAATCCTTCATTCTTCTTTTCACAGCCTTTCTTATTTCCAAATCACATTCTCTCATTTCTCTTTTCACACACACCTGCTCCCCTGATCCATCTGCTATCCCTCCATCTCATTTTTGCTCCCTGCATTGCCACCTTTTTTTCCACACTCGTCACTCTGTCCATTTTTCTTTCCTCACTCAGTGTGCTCCTTCTTCCAGCTCTTGATCCTCACCCCTTCTGCTGTGTTATTTTGTCACTTCACCCCAAGGTGCGTTTCTCTCATGGTCCAGCTGTTCATGGTCTCTTTGCTGTTTGTCTTTTGTTACATGAAGATGCAACATTTTTGTTACATATCTTTTATGAATTTGTTTTATACTTGTGTGTTCTTTACTGGTATGAGTAATGTTTGGCAAAGTTTCAAATAATCCACGTTAATCCAGTTCGGTCCCAAAATCAACTCTAAGTCTTTTTGCCAAGATTCCTTCTCCATTTTTCATCCATCCATCATTCTGCATCAAAGCAGAACGACTTCACAGGCCTCTTCCTTCTGATCTCATTTAACTTTGAGATAAAAAAAAAAATCCTCAACAGAGAAATTATTTCCATTAGTTGAAACCCAAGGAGGACTGAAAAGATCAGAAAGACGTCTCATTTCTGGGTTCACAGTCAGTTATGGTTTAACAATCGGTTACATCAGTTCAAATTCTGTCTCCAGCTGCTGCAAACTCCAACATGGAAGCATTCACTGTGTCTCCATCAAACTGTTTGATTTAAAATAGTCTTGATGAGAAGTGGATGACTTGAAAATGCCTATGTGAGTTTTTGTGGTATAGTTAAAACATTGTGCTGTAAGCCTCGCATTTTAAAAGGTATATGTATTTTCTGTGAATGAATTGTCACATGGAACTATTCCAGATGTGATCCTCCATCACACGACATGATAACAATGACCCCCCAGAAGTACCTCTATTAACGTTTCTGACTTTTTCCACACTGATAATTATTTAACGTCTCTCTGGCTCAAGTTGGAGGTCGAGTATCTTCTGTGGGACGTGGTCACGTTAAGTAGAGCTCCGGTACTTTACGCCGCGTAGTGCAGCAGCGGCTTCAGAGTCAGGCTGCGTGGGTGTGAGACCTCATCTATGTATATTTGAAATTGTATAATAAAATGGTCCATCTGCTGGTACAGACCCTGTCTATTTAACTTACGGTTGTTGAAGCTGAAGAGGGCCAAATGGTTTCATGAAATTATCCTTAAGAACTTTCTTTTGAAACCAAGTCCCACCAAAAAAAATCTCTAATTATGTTAGATTTGTTGAAGCCTGATTTTATTTTGTAAACATACTTGACATAACAAATTCAAAACTAAAGGCGAATCGGACAGATAATGTCATACGACCTACCTCCCCTCACCCTGCTTCATCCTTGTGATGGTTCACCTAAAATTCAAATCTCAATCATTTTCTACTTGCACTCATGTCGGCTAAAGGTTGCGTTTATTTTCAGAATAATCTGTTCCTTTTTAGAATTATAGGCCAAAACATGCATCTATTTGTATGTACTGAATCTCAAGTTTATCTTCCTCCAAAAATACACCTTAAACATCCATATACCTCCATACTGCTCATCTGTAATGTCCATCTTGTATTGAAGCCTTGACGAGAGAATTAAACAAGTCCTTCTTTTACGCTCTTAAATTTCCCTCACTTTAAAACAAGTGAAGTTTGAATTTTGGGTGAACAAAACCTTCAAGATTTTTCT